>NC_048270.2:19322809-19405365 GCF_005286985.2 Setaria viridis | reverse complement strand
TCCTAAATATGCACTAGAACATGTTTGGGAGTGTTTTTGGGCATTCGGTTCCGGCACGAAAAACGATGCAAAACGGGTGCATTTCGGCACCCGAATGCACTATTGCCGGGTAGCGAAACTCGGGTGGATTTTTTCGCAACGAACGCATGCACTCTTCCTAAATATGCACTCGAACATGTTTGGGAGTGTTTTTGGGCATTCGGTTCCGGCACGAAAAACGATGCAAAACGGGTGCATTTCGGCACCCGAATGCACTATTGTCGGGTAGAGAAAGTCGGGTGGATTTTTTCGCAACGAACGCATGCAAGCTTCCTAAATATGCACTAGAACATGTTTGGGAGTTTTTTTGGGCATTCGGTTCCGGCACGAAAAACGATGCAAAACGGGTGCATTTCGGCACCCGAATGCACTATTGCCGGGTAGCGAAACTCGGGTGGATTTTTTCACAACAAACGCATGCAATCTTCCTAATTAGACCCTAGAACATGTTTGGGAGTGTTTTTGGGCATTCGGTTCCGGCACGAAAAATGATGCAAAAGGGGTGCATTTCGGGACCCGAATGCACTATTATCGGGTAGAGAAAGTCGGGTGGATTTTTTCGCAACGAACGCATGCAATCTTCCTAAATATGCACTAGAACATGTTTGGCAGTGTTTTTGGGCATTCGGTTCCGGCACGAAAAACGATGCAAAACGGGTGCATTTCGGCACCCGAATGCACTATTGTCGGGTAGAGAAAGTCGGGTGGATTTTTTCGCAACGAACGCATGCAAGCTTCCTAAATATGCACTAGAACATGTTTGGGAGTGTTTTTGGGCATTCGGTTCCGGCACGAAAAACGATGCAAAACGGGTGCATTTCGGCACCCGAATGCACTATTATCGGGTAGAGAAAGTCGGATGGATTTTTTCGCAACGAACGCATGCAATCTTCCTAAATATGCACTAGAACATGTTTGGGAGTGTTTTTGGGCATTCGGTTCCGGCACGAAAAATGATGCAAAATGGGTGCATTTCGGGACCCGAATGCACTATTGCCGGGTAGCGAAACTCGGGTGGATTTTTTCGCAACGAACGCATGCAATCTTCCTAAATATGCACTAGAACATGTTTGGCAGTGTTTTTGGGCATTCGGTTCCGGCACGAAAAACGATGCAAAACGGGTGCATTTCGGCACCCGAATGCACTATTGCCGGGTAGTGAAACTCGGGTGGATTTTTTCGCAATGAACGCATGCAATCTTCCTAAATATGCACTAGAACATGTTTGGGAGTGTTTTTGGGCATTCGGTTCCGGCACGAAAAACGATGCAAAACGGGTGCATTTCGGCACCCGAATGCACTATTGCCGGGTAGCGAAACTCGGGTGGATTTTTTCACAACAAACGCATGCAATCTTCCTAATTAGACCCTAGAACATGTTTGGGAGTGTTTTTGGGCATTCGGTTCCGGCACGAAAAATGATGCAAAAGGGGTGCATTTCGGGACCCGAATGCACTATTATCGGGTAGAGAAAGTCGGGTGGATTTTTTCGCAACGAACGCATGCAATCTTCCTAAATATGCACTAGAACATGTTTGGGAGTGTTTTTGGGCATTCGGTTCCGGCACGAAAAACGATGCAAAACGGGTGCATTTCGGCACCCGAATGCACTATTGCTGGGTAGCGAAAGTCGGGTGGATTTTTTCGCAACGAACGCATGCAATCTTCCTAAATATGCACTAGAACATGTTTGGGAGTGTTTTTGGGCATTCGGGTCCGGCACGAAAAACGATGCAAAACGGGTGCATTTCGGCACCCGAATGCACTATTGCCGGGAAGCGAAACTCGGGTGGATTTTTTCGCAACGAACGCATGCACTCTTCCTAAATATGCACTCGAACATGTTTGGGAGTGTTTTTGGGCATTCGGTTCCGGCACGAAAAACGATGCAAAACGGGTGCATTTCGGCACCCGAATGCACTATTGTCGGGTAGAGAAAGTCGGGTGGATTTTTTCGCAACGAATGCATGCAAGCTTCCTAAATATGCACTAGAACATGTTTGGGAGTGTTTTTGGGCATTCGGTTCCGGCACGAAAAACGATGCAAAACGGGTGCATTTCGGCACCCGAATGCACTATTGCCGGGTAGCGAAACTCGGGTGGATTTTTTCACAACAAACGCATGCAATCTTCCTAATTAGACCCTAGAACATGTTTGGGAGTGTTTTTGGGCATTCGGTTCCGGCACGAAAAATGATGCAAAAGGGGTGCATTTCGGGACCCGAATGCACTATTATCGGGTAGAGAAAGTCGGGTGGATTTTTTCGCAACGAACGCATGCAATCTTCCTAAATATGCACTAGAACATGTTTGGGAGTGTTTTTGGGCATTCGGTTCCGGCACGAAAAACGATGCAAAACGGGTGCATTTCGGCACCCGAATGCACTATTGTCGGGTAGAGAAAGTCGGGTGGATTTTTTCGCAACGAACGCATGCAAGCTTCCTAAATATGCACTAGAACATGTTTGGGAGTGTTTTTGGGCATTCGGTTCCGGCACGAAAAACGATGCAAAACGGGTGCATTTCGGCACCCGAATGCACTATTGCTGGGTAGCGAAAGTCGGGTGGATTTTTTCGCAACGAACGCATGCAACCTTCCTAAATATGCACTAGAACATTTTTGGGAGTGTTTTTGGGCATTCGGTTCCGGCACGAAAAACGATGCAAAACGGGTGCATTTCGGCACCCGAATGCACTATTGCCGGGTAGTGAAACTCGGGTGGATTTTTTCGCAATGAACGCATGCAATCTTCCTAAATATGCACTAGAACATGTTTGGGAGTGTTTTTGGGCATTCGGTTCCGGCACGAAAAACGATGCAAAACGGGTGCATTTCGGCACCCGAATGCACTATTGCCGGGTAGCGAAACTCGGGTGGATTTTTTCACAACAAACGCATGCAATCTTCCTAATTAGACCCTAGAACATGTTTGGGAGTGTTTTTGGGCATTCGGTTCCGGCACGAAAAATGATGCAAAAGGGGTGCATTTCGGGACCCGAATGCACTATTATCGGGTAGAGAAAGTCGGGTGGATTTTTTCGCAACGAACGCATGCAATCTTCCTAAATATGCACTAGAACATGTTTGGGAGTGTTTTTGGGCATTCGGTTCCGGCACGAAAAACGATGCAAAACGGGTGCATTTCGGCACCCGAATGCACTATTGCTGGGTAGCGAAAGTCGGGTGGATTTTTTCGCAACGAACGCATGCAATCTTCCTAAATATGCACTAGAACATGTTTGGGAGTCTTTTTGGGCATTCGGTTCCGGCACGAAAAACGATGCAAAACGGGTGCATTTCGGCACCCGAATGCACTATTGCCGGGTAGCGAAACTCGGGTGGATTTTTTCGCAACAAACGCATGCAATCTTCCTAATTAGACCCTAGAACATGTTTGGGAGTGTTTTTGGGCATTCGGTTCCGGCACGAAAAACGATGCAAAACGGGTGCATTTCGGCACCCGAATGCACTATTGCCGGGTAGCGAAACTCGGGTGGATTTTTTCACAACAAACGCATGCAATCTTCCTAATTAGACCCTAGAACATGTTTGGGAGTGTTTTTGGGCATTCGGTTCCGGCACGAAAAATGATGCAAAAGGGGTGCATTTCGGGACCCGAATGCACTATTATCGGGTAGAGAAAGTCGGGTGGATTTTTTCGCAACGAACGCATGCAATCTTCCTAAATATGCACTAGAACATGTTTGGGAGTGTTTTTGGGCATTCGGTTCCGGCACGAAAAACGATGCAAAACGGGTGCATTTCGGCACCCGAATGCACTATTGCTGGGTAGCGAAAGTCGGGTGGATTTTTTCGCAACGAACGCATGCAATCTTCCTAAATATGCACTAGAACATGTTTGGGAGTCTTTTTGGGCATTCGGTTCCGGCACGAAAAACGATGCAAAACGGGTGCATTTCGGCACCCGAATGCACTATTGCCGGGTAGCGAAACTCGGGTGGATTTTTTCGCAACAAACGCATGCAATCTTCCTAATTAGACCCTAGAACATGTTTGGGAGTGTTTTTGGGCATTCGGTTCCGGCACGAAAAACGATGCAAAACGGGTGCATTTCGGCACCCGAATGCACTATTGCCGGGTAGGGAAACTCGGGTCGATTTTTTCCCAACAAACGCATGCAATCTTCCTAATTAGACCCTAGAACATGTTTGGGATTGTTTTTGGGCATTCGGTTCCGGCACGAAAAATGATGCAAAATGGGTGCATTTCGGCACCCGAATGCACTATTGCCGGGTAGCGAAACTCGGGTGGATTTTTTTGCAACGAACGCATGCAATCTTCCTAAATATGCACTAGAACATGTTTGGGAGTGTTTTTGGGCATTCGGTTCCGGCACGAAAAACGATGCAAAACGGGTGCATTTCGGCACCCGAATGCACTATTGCCGTATAGCGAAACTCGGGTGGATTTTTTCGCAACGAACGCATGCACTCTTCCTAAATATGCACTCGAACATGTTTGGGAGTGTTTTTGGGCATTCGGTTCCGGCACGAAAAACGATGCAAAACGGGTGCATTTCGGCACCCGAATGCACTATTGTCGGGTAGAGAAAGTCGGGTGGATTTTTTCGCAACGAACGCATGCAAACTTCCTAAATATGCACTAGAACATGTTTGGGAGTGTTTTTGGGCATTCGGTTCCGGCACGAAAAACGATGCAAAACGGGTGCATTTCGGCACCCGAATGCACTATTGCCGGGTAGCGAAACTCGGGTGGATTTTTTCGCAACGAACGCATGCAATCTTCCTAAATATGCACTAGAACATGTTTGGGAGTGTTTTTGGGCATTCGGTTCCGGCACGAAAAATGATGCAAAACGGGTGCATTTCGGCACCCGAATGCACTATTATCGGGTAGAGAAAGTCGGGTGGATTTTTTCGCAACGAACGTATGCAATCTTCCTAAATATGCACTAGAACATGTTTGGGAGTCTTTTTGGGCATTCGGTTCCGGCATGAAAAACGATGCAAAACGGGTGCATTTCGGCACCCGAATGCACTATTGCTGGGTAGCGAAAGTCGGGTGGATTTTTTCGCAACGAACGCATGCAATGTTCCTAAATATGCACTAGAACATGTTTGGGAGTCTTTTTGGGCATTCGGTTCCGGCACGAAAAACGATGCAAAACGGGTGCATTTCGGCACCCGAATGCACTATTGCCGGGTAGCGAAACTCGGGTGGATTTTTTCGCAACAAACGCATGCAATCTTCCTAATTAGACCCTAGAACATGTTTGGGAGTGTTTTTGGGCATTCGGTTCCGGCACGAAAAACGATGCAAAACGGGTGCATTTCGGCACCCGAATGCACTATTGCCGGGTAGGGAAACTCGGGTGGATTTTTTCACAACAAACGCATGCAATCTTCCTAATTAGACCCTAGAACATGTTTGGGGTTGTTTTTGGGCATTCGGTTCCGGCACGAAAAATGATGCAAAATGCATTTCGGCACCCGAATGCACTATTGCCGTATAGCGAAACTCGGGTGGATTTTTTCGCAACGAACGCATGCAATCTTCCTAAATATGCACTAGAACATGTTTGGGAGTGTTTTTGGGCATTCGGTTCCGGCACGAAAAACGATGCAAAACGGGTGCATTTCGGCACCCGAATGCACTATTGCCGGGTAGAGAAACTCGGGTGGATTTTTTCGCAACGAACGCATGCAATCTTCCTAAATATGCACTAGAACATGTTTGGGAGTGTTTTTGGGCATTCGGTTCCGGCACGAAAAACGATGCAAAACGGGTGCATTTCGGCACCCGAATGCACTATTGCCGGGTAGCGAAACTCGGGTGGATTTTTTCGCAACGAACGCATGCAATCTTCCTAAATATGCACTAGAACATGTTTGGGAGTGTTTTTGGGCATTCGGTTCCGGCACGAAAAATGATGCAAAACGGGTGCATTTCGGCACCCGAATGCACTATTGCCGGGTAGCGAAACTCGGGTGGATTTTTTCGCAACGAACGCATGCAATCTTCCTAAATATGCACTAGAACATGTTTGGGAGTGTTTTTGGGCATTCGGTTCCGGCACGAAAAATGATGCAAAACGGGTGCATTTCGGCACCCGAATGCACTATTGCCGTATAGCGAAACTCGGGTGGATTTTTTCGCAACGAACGCATGCAATCTTCCTAAATATGCACTAGAACATGTTTGGGAGTGTTTTTGGGCATTCGGTTCCGGCACGAAAAACGATGCAAAACGGGTGCATTTCGGCACCCGAATGCACTATTGCCGGGTAGAGAAACTCGGGTGGATTTTTTCGCAACGAACGCATGCAATCTTCCTAAATATGCACTAGAACATGTTTGGGAGTGTTTTTGGGCATTCGGTTCCGGCACGAAAAACGATGCAAAACGGGTGCATTTCGGCACCCGAATGCACTATTGCCGGGTAGCGAAACTCGGGTGGATTTTTTCGCAACGAACGCATGCAATCTTCCTAAATATGCACTAGAACATGTTTGGGAGTGTTTTTGGGCATTCGGTTCCGGCACGAAAAACGATGCAAAACGGGTGCATTTCGGCACCCGAATGCACTATTGCCGGGTAGCGAAACTCGGGTGGATTTTTTCGCAACGAACGCATGCAATCTTCCTAATTAGACCCTAGAACATGTTTGGGAGTGTTTTTGGGCATTCGGTTCCGGCACGAAAAACGATGCAAAACGGGTGCATTTCGGCACCCGAATGCACTATTGCCGGGTAGCGAAACTCGGGTGGATTTTTTCGCAACGAACGCATGCAATCTTCCTAATTAGACCCTAGAACATGTTTGGGAGTGTTTTTGGGCATTCGGTTCCGGCACGAAAAATGATGCAAAACGGGTGCATTTCGGCACCCGAATGCACTATTGCCGGGTAGCGAAACTCGGGTGGATTTTTTCGCAACGAACGCATGCAATCTTCCTAAATATGCACTAGAACATGTTTGGGAGTGTTTTTGGGCATTCGGTTCCGGCACGAAAAACGATGCAAAACGGGTGCATTTCGGCACCCGAATGCACTATTGCCGGGTAGCGAAACTCGGGTGGATTTTTTCGCAACGAACGCATGCAATCTTCCTAAATATGCACTAGAACATGTTTGGGAGTGTTTTTGGGCATTCGGTTCCGGCACGAAAAACGATGCAAAACGGGTGCATTTCGGCACCCGAATGCACTATTGCCGGGTAGCGAAACTCGGGTGGATTTTTTCGCAACGAACGCATGCAATCTTCCTAAATATGCACTAGAACATGTTTGGGAGTGTTTTTGGGCATTCGGTTCCGGCACGAAAAACGATGCAAAACGGGTGCATTTCGGCACCCGAATGCACTATTGCCGGGTAGCGAAACTCGGGTGGATTTTTTCGCAACGAACGCATGCAATCTTCCTAAATATGCACTAGAACATGTTTGGGAGTGTTTTTGGGCATTCGGTTCCGGCACGAAAAATGATGCAAAACGGGTGCATTTCGGCACCCGAATGCACTATTGCCGGGTAGCGAAACTCGGGTGGATTTTTTCGCAACGAACGCATGCAATCTTCCTAAATATGCACTAGAACATGTTTGGGAGTGTTTTTGGGCATTCGGTTCCGGCACGAAAAATGATGCAAAACGGGTGCATTTCGGCACCCGAATGCACTATTGCCGTATAGCGAAACTCGGGTGGATTTTTTCGCAACGAACGCATGCAATCTTCCTAAATATGCACTAGAACATGTTTGGGAGTGTTTTTGGGCATTCGGTTCCGGCACGAAAAACGATGCAAAACGGGTGCATTTCGGCACCCGAATGCACTATTGCCGGGTAGCGAAACTCGGGTGGATTTTTTCGCAACGAACGCATGCAATCTTCCTAAATATGCACTAGAACATGTTTGGGAGTCTTTTTAAGCATTCGGTTCCGGCACGAAAAACGATGCAAAACGGGTGCATTTCGGCACCCGAATGCACTATTGCCGGGTAGCGAAACTCGGGTGGATTTTTTCGCAACGAACGCATGCAATCTTCCTAAATATGCACTAGAACATGTTTGGGAGTGTTTTTGGGCATTCGGTTCCGGCACGAAAAATGATGCAAAACGGGTGCATTTCGGCACCCGAATGCACTATTGCCGGGTAGCGAAACTCGGGTGGATTTTTTCGCAACGAACGCATGCAATCTTCCTAATTAGACCCTAGAACATGTTTGGGAGTGTTTTTGGGCATTCGGTTCCGGCACGAAAAACGATGCAAAACGGGTGCATTTCGGCACCCGAATGCACTATTGCCGGGTAGCGAAACTCGGGTGGATTTTTTCGCAACGAACGCATGCAATCTTCCTAATTATACCCTAGAACATGTTTGGGAGTGTTTTTGGGCATTCGGTTCCGGCACGAAAAATGATGCAAAACGGGTGCATTTCGGCACCCGAATGCACTATTGCCGGGTAGCGAAACTCGGGTGGATTTTTTCGCAACGAACGCATGCAATCTTCCTAAATATGCACTAGAACATGTTTGGGAGTGTTTTTGGGCATTCGGTTCCGGCACGAAAAACGATGCAAAACGGGTGCATTTCGGCACCCGAATGCACTATTGCCGGGTAGCGAAACTCGGGTGGATTTTTTCGCAACGAACGCATGCAATCTTCCTAAATATGCACTAGAACATGTTTGGGAGTGTTTTTGAGCATTCGGTTCCGGCACGAAAAACGATGCAAAACGGGTGCATTTCGGCACCCGAATGCACTATTGCCGGGTAGCGAAACTCGGGTGGATTTTTTCGCAACGAACGCATGCAATCTTCCTAAATATGCACTAGAACATGTTTGGGAGTGTTTTTGGGCATTCGGTTCCGGCACGAAAAACGATGCAAAACGGGTGCATTTCGGCACCCGAATGCACTATTGCCGGGTAGCGAAACTCGGGTGGATTTTTTCGCAACGAACGCATGCAATCTTCCTAAATATGCACTAGAACATGTTTGGGAGTGTTTTTGGGCATTCGGTTCCGGCACGAAAAATGATGCAAAACGGGTGCATTTCGGCACCCGAATGCACTATTGCCGGGTAGCGAAACTCGGGTGGATTTTTTCGCAACGAACGCATGCAATCTTCCTAAATATGCACTAGAACATGTTTGGGAGTGTTTTTGGGCATTCGGTTCCGGCACGAAAAACGATGCAAAACGGGTGCATTTCGGCACCCGAATGCACTATTGCCGGGTAGCGAAACTCGGGTGGATTTTTTCGCAACGAACGCATGCAATCTTCCTAATTAGACCCTAGAACATGTTTGGGAGTGTTTTTGGGCATTCGGTTCCGGCACGAAAAACGATGCAAAACGGGTGCATTTCGGCACCCGAATGCACTATTGCCGGGTAGCGAAACTCGGGTGGATTTTTTCGCAACGAACGCATGCAATCTTCCTAATTATACCCTAGAACATGTTTGGGAGTGTTTTTGGGCATTCGGTTCCGGCACGAAAAATGATGCAAAACGGGTGCATTTCGGCACCCGAATGCACTATTGCCGGGTAGCGAAACTCGGGTGGATTTTTTCGCAACGAACGCATGCAATCTTCCTAAATATGCACTAGAACATGTTTGGGAGTGTTTTTGAGCATTCGGTTCCGGCACGAAAAACGATGCAAAACGGGTGCATTTCGGCACCCGAATGCACTATTGCCGGGTAGCGAAACTCGGGTGGATTTTTTCGCAACGAACGCATGCAATCTTCCTAAATATGCACTAGAACATGTTTGGGAGTGTTTTTGGGCATTCGGTTCCGGCACGAAAAACGATGCAAAACGGGTGCATTTCGGCACCCGAATGCACTATTGCCGGGTAGCGAAACTCGGGTGGATTTTTTCGCAACGAACGCATGCAATCTTCCTAAATATGCACTAGAACATGTTTGGGAGTGTTTTTGGGCATTCGGTTCCGGCACGAAAAACGATGCAAAACGGGTGCATTTCGGCACCCGAATGCACTATTGCCGGGTAGCGAAACTCGGGTGGATTTTTTCGCAACGAACGCATGCAATCTTCCTAAATATGCACTAGAACATGTTTGGGAGTGTTTTTGGGCATTCGGTTCCGGCACGAAAAATGATGCAAAACGGGTGCATTTCGGCACCCGAATGCACTATTGCCGGGTAGCGAAACTCGGGTGGATTTTTTCGCAACGAACGCATGCAATCTTCCTAAATATGCACTAGAACATGTTTGGGAGTGTTTTTGGGCATTCGGTTCCGGCACGAAAAACGATGCAAAACGGGTGCATTTCGGCACCCGAATGCACTATTATCGGGTAGCGAAACTCGGGTGGATTTTTTCGCAACGAACGCATGCAATCTTCCTAAATATGCACTAGAACATGTTTGGGAGTGTTTTTGGGCATTCGGTTTGCAAAACGGGTGCATTTCGGCACCCGAATGCACTATTTGATATGAACCCGCTAGGGTTGATTCCCGATCTTTCGATGAGAGAGGCGTGGATAACTCGATTGTTGGATGGAGACGACGTTCACGGCCCGACTACAGCCTTCCAAGCTGCGCCTTAGCAACCGATACACCACCTCCAATGGCTGCCGCGATCTTGTGGAGCGCGTCACCCGGCCACTAGGGCACTCGTCCTGCAAGCAATCGAAGAACAAGCAAGAACAAGTAGAACAAGCAACTAAATTGCAAATATGGAGATGAAAACAAATCTGAAATCACAAAGTTGGGGTTCCGAATCGAGTAGAACGGATGGTCTAGTCGACACACGCGTCTACAAGGAAGTAGCAATGGCTAAACTTACATCAAAACAAAACCCAATCTGTTCGTGGCGGCTCTAATCCTTATTAATACCTAGGAGGACGACCAGGGGGGTGTTGGGGTCGTGCTCCAACCCTAGGACACGTCCCTAATGGACCCAACTTGATACACGGCCCATCGGGCCAAAATAGGGCGACGCAGCACCTGTGGACAGAAAACCTCTCGGTAGTATTTCGATTATTGCGGCCGCCTCAGAATAGATATGGACATGAGTCCGGATCCATATGAAAATAGACTTCATAAGGATTCCAAGGAGTACTTGAACGCCCAAAACGGAGTCCGGATGAGGTCGTGGCGGTCGTTGCAAGTTGGGCCAGAACTGTAGTCCGAATCCAGCACCAAAACGTGTTGGATTGGATCTCTTTCTTTCCTTGGGCCAAAAGTGACGTGGTGGCCTGGTGGAGGACGTTAGGAATACTTGGACTTGGCCCCCAATCTACTTCTTTGGTCCTCCATGCCTTCCATGTGTGTTTAACACTATTTTTGATCCATGTATGTATTTCTGAAATTGACAACGAATACACATCATGGTGCAGCATCAATTCATCAAATGTATCACATATAATTATGATAAAGAATTGTTTCACCTCGGAGTCAAAAGATACTAATATGGTTGTATCCGAGCATGTGATGTCCTCATCATTCTCCCCTTCTTGGCTGCAAGTCGTCCTCGACTTGCTCCAATGGCATTCTAAGGTGCTTGTTTTGATGTTGGAGCACGGAGCGACGGCCATGCTGCATGGCCACAACCAGTAATGCTCCCCTTCTTTGGTCTTACCCTGTTGCATATGGGAAAAACTAGAAAAACTTTGCAAGACATTATTAGTGTTAGTGCAGCCCTCTATTTGATCATGGTATTGTAGCCCAAAAGGATATTTCAGAGTGGAGCAAACATAAACTTTATGCACCAAATATTCTCCTTTGCTATCATATTTGCCAATTGCATGAAGCGAACAATGATTAAAACTTGGCAAACCAGAACCAAATTGAAGTTTCTCTTTTAGACAATTTAGATTACACAAAACATCAAATTCAATGTAACCCAAAGTATTTAAAGAGGATAGCAAATTCAGTTCATCTTGTGCACAAGTAATAGGATGAAAAAGCTTATCTTCAGCACATTTGTATGATTCCAAACCAAAAGTATCACACTTATTCACTACTTGTGGTATAGGAGTAAAAGAATCATCAGCACACAAGTCCTCTTTATCACAAGGAACAGCAAGTAATTCATTTTGTGACAAAGGAAAATCAGCAATGGGTTCCACTATTTGTTGCTCTTCATTAGCATGGAGAGTGGACAAATTTTGGATATAATGGGTCACATCATTCTTGCAAGTATTCACAGATAATAGAATCTCCTTTTCAACATTGAGAGCAAGGCAAAACAATTGACCAATATGTATGTATGATTTGCTTAGCAACAAGGTTTGAATTTCAGAATTGAGCCCTCTCATGAACCTACACATAACATCTTCCATGCACTCATCTAATCCACCATACATGATACAAATTTTAAAATCATGGAAGTATTCTTTCACAGTCCTACTACCTTGCCTCAAGTTGTCTAATTTTTCAAGCAAATAATTAGCATAATATTCAGGAATGAATGCATCTCTAAAAAGAAATTTGAAGTCTTCCCAAGATTCTAGAACTTTGTTGTGCCTACAAATGCGTTTCCATTCAAGCAAAGCATATTCAGTCAAAACATTAGAGGCAATATAAATCTTTTGTTTCTCGGACAGGTCATGCTCATCAAATTCATTATCTACTTTTATCTCCCAATCAATGTAAGCTTTAGGATCAAACTTACCATCATATAACGGCAAGTGTTGAATAACACCCTGAATATGAGAGTCTAGTTTCATCAGCTCCAAAATCTCCGTATCACCTGCCATGGTTAGTAGGAAACAAGAAACACAAAAATAATATGTATCCTCCTGTCAACTACTATGATGTGTTGGTTGTAATTCTCTCAAACTCAACTTGTAAAAACAAGCCCTTACAAGTTCTTACCAAGCCAAACAGGAGGTGACGGCAACCAACAAGTCTGCAACCGTGGAGTGAAGTGTATCGATGCCGCAGCAACAAAAGCCTGTCAAGCTGTAGTCGAATATGTGGAGCTCTAGGTGGGCTAAAGCAAGGAAGTACTAGAACCACGTTAGTTGCAAGCAAATTGAACAAACGCTCAACGACGTTATTGTGCTGGTCCTAGGCTAGTACATGCTAGAGACGCGAGCCTGGACACAAACGAAGTCACTAAGCTGCAGCAAGGAAGGATCACAAGGAGAGGAATAACAACAAAAGAAAAACCCCCTTCTCTTCTTCTTTCTCTTTCTTTCTTTCTTTCTTTCTTTCTTTCTGTTTTTTTTTCTTTTCTTTTTTTTTCAAGTAGCACAGAGCTCAAATTTTGCAACAAGAGATAACAAGCTACTTACAGCAATTAAATATTTCCTTGGGAAGGGTGATTCAGTAGCAAAGTCAAACAAGTGGCTGTTTTGCAAATCCAGCAGATGCGCAAATCTCCAGGGTGATTGCGAAGTGCTCAAATTGAATTTGGGACCAAGGACAGATCCGTTGGAAAGAGGATAAGTTCAGGTTTCCAGATTGTATTCAAACTCCCTATTCGGACTCCTGATAATGGAAATATGGTGCTTTTCTTTTCAGGATAAAACAGGACTCCGAATCGAATTCTGATTTGAACTTGTGGGATTTCCTTTTTGGAGATGGAAGTATGGACGTGGATGAAACCTCCAAGGATGTGGTTTGGTTAATAGTGGTAAACAAAACAAAGGAATTTGGAAAATCCAATCTGATTTGTGGAGAGAAACAAATAAACTCAAATCTGCGATAGTGACACAAACGTGACAAGAACTCGAAACTCTAAACGACTAGACGCTAAGACCAGCAACTTGACACGACGATGCAACCGTTAATTCAATAAGCCCTAACTAAGCAGTAATAGTAAAAGGCTCAAAGGTTTTTTTGGGATTATGGAGAACTAATCTACTAATTTTTTTGGCCTTTTCTGGACTATAGGAAATTAAAAACAGCAAAGAACTAGAAGTCTCTCACCGATAAACCTTGCTCTGATTACCAACTGATATGAACCCGCTAGGGTTGATTCCCGATCTTTCGATGAGAGAGGCGTGGATAACTCGATTGGTGGATGGAGACGACGTTCACGGCCCGACTACAGCCTTCCAAGCTGCGCCTTAGCAACCGATACACCACCTCCAATGGCTGCCGCGATCTTGTGGAGCGCGTCACCCGGCCACTAGGGCACTCGTCCTGCAAGCAATCGAAGAACAAGCAAGAACAAGTAGAACAAGCAACTAAATTGCAAATATGGAGATGAAAACAAATCTGAAATCACAAAGTTGGGGTTCCGAATCGAGTAGAACGGATGGTCTAGTCGACACACGCGTCTACAAGGAAGTAGCAATGGCTAAACTTACATCAAAACAAAACCCAATCTGTTCGTGGCGGCTCTAATCCTTATTAATACCTAGGAGGACGACCAGGGGGGTGTTGGGGTCGTGCTCCAACCCTAGGACACGTCCCTAATGGACCCAACTTGATACACGGCCCATCGGGCCAAAATAGGGCGACGCAGCACCTGTGGACAGAAAACCTCTCGGTAGTATTTCGATTATTGCGGCCGCCTCAGAATAGATATGGACATGAGTCCGGATCCATATGAAAATAGACTTCATAAGGATTCCAAGGAGTACTTGAACGCCCAAAACGGAGTCCGGATGAGGTCGTGGCGGTCGTTGCAAGTTGGGCCAGAACTGTAGTCCGAATCCAGCACCAAAACGTGTTGGATTGGATCTCTTTCTTTCCTTGGGCCAAAAGTGACGTGGTGGCCTGGTGGAGGACGTTAGGAATACTTGGACTTGGCCCCCAATCTACTTCTTTGGTCCTCCATGCCTTCCATGTGTGTTTAACACTATTTTTGATCCATGTATGTATTTCTGAAATTGACAACGAATACACATCATGGTGCAGCATCAATTCATCAAATGTATCACATATAATTATGATAAAGAATTGTTTCACCTCGGAGTCAAAAGATACTAATATGGTTGTATCCAAGCATGTGATGTCCTCATCACTATTCGGGTAGCGAAACTCGGGTGGATTTTTTCGCAACGAACGCATGCAATCTTCCTAAATATACACTAGAACATGTTTGGGAGTGTTTTTGGGCATTCGGTTCCGGCACGAAAAACGATGCAAAACGGGTGCATTTCGGCACCCGAATGCACTATTGCCGGGTAGCGAAACTCGGGTGGATTTTTTCGCAACGAACGCATGCAATCTTCCTAAATATGCACTAGAACATGTTTGGGAGTGTTTTTGGGCATTCGGTTCCGGCACGAAAAACGATGCAAAACGGGTGCATTTCGGCACCCGAATGCACTATTGCCGGGTAGCGAAACTCGGGTGGATTTTTTCGCAACGAACGCATGCAATCTTCCTAATTAGACCCTAGAACATGTTTGGGAGTGTTTTTGGGCATTCGGTTCCGGCACGAAAAATGATGCAAAACGGGTGCATTTCGGCACCCGAATGCACTATTGCCGGGTAGCGAAACTCGGGTGGATTTTTTCGCAACGAACGCATGCAATCTTCCTAATTATGCACTAGAACATGTTTGGGAGTGTTTTTGGGCATTCGGTTCCGGCACGAAAAACGATGCAAAACGGGTGCATTTCGGCACCCGAATGCACTATTGCCGGGTAGCGAAACTCGGGTGGATTTTTTCGCAACGAACGCATGCAATCTTCCTAAATATCCACTAGAACATGTTTGGGAGTGTTTTTGGGCATTCGGTTCCGGCACGAAAAACGATGCAAAACGGGTGCATTTCGGCACCCGAATGCACTATTGCCGGGTAGCGAAACTCGGGTGGATTTTTTCGCAACGAACGCATGCAATCTTCCTAAATATGCACTAGAACATGTTTGGGAGTGTTTTTGGGCATTCGGTTCCGGCACGAAAAACGATGCAAAACGGGTGCATTTCGGCACCCGAATGCACTATTGCCGGGTAGCGAAACTCGGGTGGATTTTTTCGCAACGAACGCATGCAATCTTCCTAAATATGCACTAGAACATGTTTGGGAGTGTTTTTGGGCATTCGGTTCCGGCACGAAAAATGATGCAAAACGGGTGCATTTCGGCACCCGAATGCACTATTGCCGGGTAGAGAAAGTCGGGTGGATTTTTTCGCAACGAACGCATGCAATCTTCCTAAATATGCACTAGAACATGTTTGGGAGTGTTTTTGGGCATTCGGTTCCGGCACGAAAAACGATGCAAAACGGGTGCATTTCGGCACCCGAATGCACTATTGCCGGGTAGCGAAACTCGGGTGGATTTTTTCGCAACGAACGCATGCAATCTTCCTAAATATGCACTAGAACATGTTTGGGAGTGTTTTTGGGCATTCGGTTCCGGCACGAAAAACGATGCAAAACGGGTGCATTTCGGCACCCGAATGCACTATTGCCGGGTAGCGAAACTCGGGTGGATTTTTTCGCAACGAACGCATGCAATCTTCCTAATTAGACCCTAGAACATGTTTGGGAGTGTTTTTGGGCATTCGGTTCCGGCACGAAAAACGATGCAAAACGGGTGCATTTCGGCACCCGAATGCACTATTGCCGGGTAGCGAAACTCGGGTGGATTTTTTCGCAACGAACGCATGCAATCTTCCTAATTAGACCCTAGAACATGTTTGGGAGTGTTTTTGGGCATTCGGTTCCGGCACGAAAAATGATGCAAAATGGGTGCATTTCGGCACCCGAATGCACTATTGCCGGGTAGCGAAACTCGGGTGGATTTTTTCGCAACGAACGCATGCAATCTTCCTAAATATGCACTAGAACATGTTTGGGAGTGTTTTTGAGCATTCGGTTCCGGCACGAAAAACGATGCAAAACGGGTGCATTTCGGCACCCGAATGCACTATTGCCGGGTAGCGAAACTCGGGTGGATTTTTTCGCAACGAACGCATGCAATCTTCCTAAATATGCACTAGAACATGTTTGGGAGTGTTTTTGGGCATTCGGTTCCGGCACGAAAAACGATGCAAAACGGGTGCATTTCGGCACCCGAATGCACTATTGCCGGGTAGCGAAACTCGGGTGGATTTTTTCGCAACGAACGCATGCAATCTTCCTAAATATGCACTAGAACATGTTTGGGAGTGTTTTTGGGCATTCGGTTCCGGCACGAAAAACGATGCAAAACGGGTGCATTTCGGCACCCGAATGCACTATTGCCGGGTAGCGAAACTCGGGTGGATTTTTTCGCAACGAACGCATGCAATCTTCCTAAATATGCACTAGAACATGTTTGGGAGTGTTTTTGGGCATTCGGTTCCGGCACGAAAAATGATGCAAAACGGGTGCATTTCGGCACCCGAATGCACTATTGCCGGGTAGAGAAACTCGGGTGGATTTTTTCGCAACGAACGTATGCAATCTTCCTAATTATGCACTAGAACATGTTTGGGAGTGTTTTTGGGCATTCGGTTCCGGCACGAAAAACGATGCAAAACGGGTGCATTTCGGCACCCGAATGCACTATTGCCGGGTAGCGAAACTCGGGTGGATTTTTTCGCAACGAACGCATGCAATCTTCCTAAATATGCACTAGAACATGTTTGGGAGTGTTTTTGGGCATTCGGTTCCGGCACGAAAAACGATGCAAAACGGGTGCATTTCGGCACCCGAATGCACTATTGCCGGGTAGCGAAACTCGGGTGGATTTTTTCGCAACGAACGCATGCAATCTTCCTAATATAGCCCCTAGAACATGTTTGGGAGTGTTTTTGGGCATTCGGTTCCGGCACGAAAAACGATGCAAAACGGGTGCATTTCGGCACCCGAATGCACTATTGCCGGGTAGCGAAACTCGGGTGGATTTTTTCGCAACGAACGCATGCAATCTTCCTAATTAGACCCTAGAACATGTTTGGGAGTGTTTTTGGGCATTCGGTTCCGGCACGAAAAATGATGCAAAACGGGTGCATTTCGGCACCCGAATGCACTATTGCCGGGTAGCGAAACTCGGGTGGATTTTTTCGCAACGAACGCATGCAATCTTCCTAAATATGCACTAGAACATGTTTGGGAGTGTTTTTGGGCATTCGGTTCCGGCACGAAAAACGATGCAAAACGGGTGCATTTCGGCACCCGAATGCACTATTGCCGGGTAGCGAAACTCGGGTGGATTTTTTCGCAACGAACGCATGCAATCTTCCTAAATATGCACTAGAACATGTTTGGGAGTGTTTTTGGGCATTCGGTTCCGGCACGAAAAACGATGCAAAACGGGTGCATTTCGGCACCCGAATGCACTATTGCCGGGTAGCGAAAGTCGGGTGGATTTTTTCGCAACGAACGCATGCAATCTTCCTAAATATGCACTAGAACATGTTTGGGAGTGTTTTTGGGCATTCGGTTCCGGCACGAAAAACGATGCAAAACGGGTGCATTTCGGCACCCGAATGCACTATTGCCGGGTAGCGAAACTCGGGTGGATTTTTTCGCAACGAACGCATGCAATCTTCCTAAATATGCACTAGAACATGTTTGGGAGTGTTTTTGGGCATTCGGTTCCGGCACGAAAAATGATGCAAAACGGGTGCATTTCGGCACCCGAATGCACTATTATCGGGTAGAGAAAGTCGGGTGGATTTTTTCGCAACGAACGTATGCAATCTTCCTAAATATGCACTAGAACATGTTTGGGAGTGTTTTTGGGCATTCGGTTCCGGCACGAAAAACGATGCAAAACGGGTGCATTTCGGCACCCGAATGCAGTATTGCTGGGTAGCGAAACTCGGGTGGATTTTTTCGCAACGAACGCATGCAATCTTCCTAAATATGCACTAGAACATGTTTGGGAGTGTTTTTGGGCATTCGGTTCCGGCACGAAAAACGATGCAAAACGGGTGCATTTCGGCACCCGAATGCACTATTGCCGGGTAGCGAAACTCGGGTGGATTTTTTCGCAACGAACGCATGCAATCTTCCTAAATATGCACTAGAACATGTTTGGGAGTCTTTTTGGGCATTCGGTTCCGGCACGAAAAATGATGCAAAACGGGTGCATTTCGGCACCCGAATGCACTATTATCGGGTAGCGAAACTCGGGTGGATTTTTTCGCAACGAACGCATGCAATCTTCCTAAATATGCACTAGAACATGTTTGGGAGTGTTTTTGGGCATTCGGTTCCGGCACGAAAAACGATGCAAAACGGGTGCATTTCGGCACCCGAATGCACTATTGCCGGGTAGCGAAACTCGGGTGGATTTTTTCGCAACGAACGCATGCAATCTTCCTAAATATGCACTAGAACATGTTTGGGAGTGTTTTTGGGCATTCGGTTCCGGCACGAAAAACGATGCAAAACGGGTGCATTTCGGCACCCGAATGCACTATTGCCGGGTAGCGAAACTCGGGTGGATTTTTTCGCAACGAACGCATGCACTCTTCCTAAATATGCACTAGAACATGTTTGGGAGTGTTTTTGGGCATTCGGTTCCGGCACGAAAAACGATGCAAAACGGGTGCATTTCGGCACCCGAATGCACTATTGTCGGGTAGAGAAAGTCGGGTGGATTTTTTCGCAACGAACGCATGCAAGCTTCATAAATATGCACTAGAACATGTTTGGGAGTGTTTTTGGGCATTCGGTTCCGGCACGAAAAACGATGCAAAACGGGTGCATTTCGGCACCCGAATGCACTATTGCTGGGTAGCGAAAGTCGGGTGGATTTTTTCGCAACGAACGCATGCAATCTTCCTAAATATGCACTAGAACATGTTTGGGAGTCTTTTTGGGCATTCGGTTCCGGCACGAAAAACGATGCAAAACGGGTGCATTTCGGCACCCGAATGCACTATTGCCGGGTAGCGAAACTCGGGTGGATTTTTTCGCAACAAACGCATGCAATCTTCCTAATTAGCCCCTAGAACATGTTTGGGAGTGTTTTTGGGCATTCGGTTCCGGCACGAAAAACGATGCAAAACGGGTGCATTTCGGCACCCGAATGCACTATTGCCGGGTAGGGAAACTCGGGTGGATTTTTTCACAACAAACGCATGCAATCTTCCTAATTAGACCCTAGAACATGTTTGGGATTGTTTTTGGGCATTCGGTTCCGGCACGAAAAATGATGCAAAAGGGGTGCATTTCGGGACCCGAATGCACTATTGCCGGGTAGCGAAACTCGGGTGGATTTTTTTGCAACGAACGCATGCAATCTTCCTAAATATGCACTAGAACATGTTTGGGAGTGTTTTTGGGCATTCGGTTCCGGCACGAAAAACGATGCAAAACGGGTGCATTTCGGCACCCGAATGCACTATTATCGGGTAGAGAAAGTCGGGTGGATTTTTTCGCAACGAACGCATGCAATCTTCCTAAATATGCACTAGAACATGTTTGGGAGTGTTTTTGGGCATTCGGTTCCGGCACGAAAAATGATGCAAAATGGGTGCATTTCGGGACCCGAATGCACTATTGCCGGGTAGCGAAACTCGGGTGGATTTTTTCGCAACGAACGCATGCAATCTTCCTAAATATGCACTAGAACATGTTTGGGAGTGTTTTTGGGCATTCGGTTCCGGCACGAAAAACGATGCAAAACGGGTGCATTTCGGCACCCGAATGCACTATTGTCGGGTAGAGAAAGTCGGGTGGATTTTTTCGCAACGAACGCATGCAAGCTTCATAAATATGCACTAGAACATGTTTGGGAGTGTTTTTGGGCATTCGGTTCCGGCACGAAAAACGATGCAAAACGGGTGCATTTCGGCACCCGAATGCACTATTGCTGGGTAGCGAAAGTCGGGTGGATTTTTTCGCAACGAACGCATGCAATCTTCCTAAATATGCACTAGAACATGTTTGGGAGTCTTTTTGGGCATTCGGTTCCGGCACGAAAAACGATGCAAAACGGGTGCATTTCGGCACCCGAATGCACTATTGCCGGGTAGCGAAACTCGGGTGTGATATGAACCCGCTAGGGTTGATTCCCGATCTTTCGATGAGAGAGGCGTGGATAACTCGATTGGTGGATGGAGACGACGTTCACGGCCCGACTACAGCCTTCCAAGCTGCGCCTTAGCAACCGATACACCACCTCCAATGGCTGTCGCGATCTTGTGGAGCGCGTCACCCGGCCACTAGGGCACTCGTCCTGCAAGCAATCGAAGAACAAGCAAGAACAAGTATAACAAGCAACTCAATTGCAAATATAGAGATGGAAACCAATCTGAACTCACAAAGTTGGGGTTCCGAATCGAGTAGAACGGATGGTCTAGTCGACACACACGTCTACAAGGAAGTAGCAATGGCTAAACTTACATCAAAACAAAACCCAATCTGTTCGTGGCGGCTCTAATCCTTATTAATACCTAGGAGGACGACCAGGGGGGTGTTGGGGTCGTGCTCCAACCCTAGGACACGTCCCTAATGGACCCAACTTGATACACGGCCCATCGGGCCAAAATAGGGCGACGTAGCACCTGTGGACAGAAAACCTCTCGGTAGTATTTCGATGATTGCGGCCGCCTCAGAACAGATATGGACATGAGTCCGGATCCATATGAAAATAGACTTCATAAGGTTTCCAAGGAGTACTTGAACGTCCAAAACGGAGTCCGGATGAGGTCATGGCGGTCGTTGCAAGTTGGGCCACAACTGTAGTCCGAATCCAGCACCAAAACGTGTTGGATTGGATCTCTTTCTTTCCTTGGGCCAAAAGTGACGTGGTGGCCTGGTGGAGGACGTTAGGAATACTTGGACTTGGTCCCCAATCTACTTCTTTGGTCCTCCATGCCTTCCATGTGTGTTTAACACTATTTTTGATCCATGTATGTATTTCTGAAATTGACACCGAATACACATCATGGTGCAGCATCAATTCATCAAATGCATCACATATAATTATGATAAAGAATTGTTTCACCTCGGAGTCAAAAGATGCCAATATGGTTGTATCCGAGCATGTGATGTCCAACTGATATGAACCCGCTAGGGTTGATTCCCGATCTTTCGATGAGAGAGGCGTGGATAACTCGATTGGTGGATGGAGACGACGTTCACGGCCCGACTACAGCCTTCCAAGCTGCGCCTTAGCAACCGATACACCACCTCCAATGGCTGCCGCGATCTTGTGGAGCGCGTCACCCGGCCACTAGGGCACTCGTCCTGCAAGCAATCGAAGAACAAGCAAGAACAAGTATAACAAGCAACTCAATTGCAAATATAGAGATGGAAACCAATCTGAACTCACAAAGTTGGGGTTCCGAATCGAGTAGAACGGATGGTCTAGTCGACACACACGTCTACAAGGAAGTAGCAATGGCTAAACTTACATCAAAACAAAACCCAATCTGTTCGTGGCGGCTCTAATCCTTATTAATACCTAGGAGGACGACCAGGGGGAATTGATGCTGCACCATGATGTGTATTCGGTGTCAATTTCAGAAATACATACATGGATCAAAAATAGTGTTAAACACACATGGAAGGCATGGAGGACCAAAGAAGTAGATTGGGGGCCAAGTCCAAGTATTCCTAACGTCCTCCACCAGGCCACCACGTCACTTTTGGCCCAAGGAAAGAAAGAGATCCAATCCAACACGTTTTGGTGCTGGATTCGGACTACAGTTGTGGCCCAACTTGCAACGACCGCCATGACCTCATCCGGACTCCGTTTTGGACGTTCAAGTACTCCTTGGAAACCTTATGAAGTCTATTTTCATATGGATCCGGACTCATGTCCATATCTGTTCTGAGGCGGCCGCAATCATCGAAATACTACCGAGAGGTTTTCTGTCCACAGGTGCTACGTCGCCCTATTTTGGCCCGATGGGCCGTGTATCAAGTTGGGTCCATTAGGGACGTGTCCTAGGGTTGGAGCACGACCCCAACACCCCCCTGGTCGTCCTCCTAGGTATTAATAAGGATTAGAGCCGCCACGAACAGATTGGGTTTTGTTTTGATGTAAGTTTAGCCATTGCTACTTCCTTGTAGACGTGTGTGTCGACTAGACCATCCGTTCTACTCGATTCGGAACCCCAACTTTGTGAGTTCAGATTGGTTTCCATCTCTATATTTGCAATTGAGTTGCTTGTTATACTTGTTCTTGCTTGTTCTTCGATTGCTTGCAGGACGAGTGCCCTAGTGGCCGGGTGACGCGCTCCACAAGATCGCGGCAGCCATTGGAGGTGGTGTATCGGTTGCTAAGGCGCAGCTTGGAAGGCTGTAGTCGGGCCGTGAACGTCGTCTCCATCCACCAATCGAGTTATCCACGCCTCTCTCATCGAAAGATCGGGAATCAACCCTAGCGGGTTCATATCAGTTGGTAATCAGAGCAAGGTTTATCGGTGAGAGACTTCTAGTTCTTTGCTGTTTTTAATTACCTATAGTCCAGAAAAGCACAAAAAAGATAGTAGATTAGTTTACCTGCAGTCCTATAAACCCTTTGAGCCTTTGCTAGCATTGCTTAGTTAGGGCTTGTTGAGTTTTTGGTTGCATCGGTTGCGTCGAGTTGCTGGTCTTAGTTTTAGTCCTTTAGAGTTTCGAGTTCTTGTCACGTTCTAGTCACAGCCGTGTGCTACTATATAAAACCTTTTGTTGGCTGAATCTAAATACATAGTTGTGCTCAAGTCCGAGTAGGACTCCGAGTTTGTTTAAGACCGAATCCCGCGTGGTGCTGAGTTCGAGTTGGAATCGGTTTGGAGTCTGAATTGACAGCTGCCTTGTTGCTATCTTGAGTCCAAATCTGATTTCTATCATTTTGGCAAAAGTTTGTGTGGTGTGTGACTCTTGTGAAGTCCTTTTGTTCATATAATCAGATTTGAGGATCCCCTGAAAAAAAAAAGAAGAAAAAAAAAACAGAAGAAAAAAAAAAAGAAGAAAAGAAAGACAAAAAAAATAGGAAGAAAAGGGGCTGTTCGTTGTGCTTCCCTATTGTTTTCCGGTGGTGTGTTGTGACTTCCTTTGTGTCCAGGCTCGCGTCTCTAGCACGGTCTAGGCTAGGACCAGCACAGTACCGCCGTTGAATGATTACTCAACTTGCTTTTGTGACTAACGTGGTGCTAGTATATTTCCTTGCTTAAGCCCACCTACAGCTCCACATATTCGACTACAGCTTGCCAGGTTTTTCTTGTTGCTGCGGCACCGATACACTTCACTCCACGGTTGCAGACTTGTTGGTTGCCGTCACCTCCTGTTTGGCTTGGTAAGAACTTGTAAGGGCTTGTTTTAAACAAGTTGAGTTAGAGAGAATTACAAAAGACACATCATAGTAGTTGACAGGAGTATACATATTATTTTTGTGTTTCTTGTTTTCTACTAATCATGGCAGGTTATACGAAGATCGTTGAGCTGTTGAAACTAGACCCTCATATTCAGGATGTCATTCAACACTTGCCGTTATATGATGGTAAGTTTGATCCTAAAGCTTACATTGATTGGGAGATAAAAGTAGATAATGAATTTGATGAGCATGACCTGTCCGAGAAACAAAAGATTTATATTGCCTCTAATGTTTTGACTGAATATGCTTTGCTTGAATGGAAACGCATTTGTAGGCACAACAAAGTTCTAGAATCTTGGGAAGACTTCAAATTTCTTTTTAGAGATGCATTCATTCCTGAATATTATGCTAATTATTTGCTTGAAAAATTAGACAACTTGAGGCAAGGTAGTAGGACTGTGAAAGAATACTTCCATGATTTTAAAATTTGTATCATGTATGGTGGATTAGATGAGTGCATGGAAGATGTTATGTGTAGGTTCATGAGAGGGCTCAATTCTGAAATTCAAACCTTGTTGCTAAGCAAATCATACATACATATTGGTCAATTGTTTTGCCTTGCTCTCAATGTTGAAAAGGAGATTCTTTTATCTGTGACTACTTGCAAGAATGATGTGACCCATTATATCCAAAATTTGTCCACTCTCCATGCTAATGAAGAGCAACAAATAGTGGAACCCATTGCTGATTTTCCTTTGTCACAAAATGAATTACTCGCTGTTCCTTGTGATAAAGAGGACTTGTGTGCTGATGATTCTTTTACTCCTATACCACAAGTAGTGAATAAGTGTGATACTTTTGGTTTGGAATCATACAAATGTGCTGAAGATAAGCTTTTTCATCCTATTACTTGTGCACAAGATGAACTGAATTTGCTATCCTCTTTAAATACTTTGGGTTACATTGAATTTGATGTTTTGTGTAATCTAAATTGTCTAAAAGAGAAACTTCAATTTGGTTCTGGTTTGCCAAGTTTTAATCATTGTTCGCTTCATGCAATTGGCAAATATGATAGCAAAGGAGAATATTTGGTGCATAAAGTTTATGTTTGCTCCACTCTAAAATATCCTTTTGGGCTACAATACCATGATCAAATAGAGGGCTGCACTAACACTAATAATGTCTTGCAAAGTTTTTCTAGTTTTTCCCATATGCAACAGGGTAAGACCAAAGAAGGGGAGCATTACTGGTTGTGGCCATGCAGCATGGCCGTCGCTCCGTGCTCCAACATCAAAACAAGCACCTTAGAATGCCACTGGAGCAAGTCGAGGACGACTTGCAGCCAAGAAGGGGAGAATGATGAGGACATCACATGCTCGGATACAACCATATTGGCATCTTTTGACTCCGAGGTGAAACAATTCTTTATCATAATTATATGTGATGCATTTGATGAATTGATGCTGCACCATGATGTGTATTCGTTGTCAATTTCAGAAATACATACATGGATCAAAAATAGTGTTAAACACACATGGAAGGCATGGAGGACCAAAGAAGTAGATTGGGGGCCAAGTCCAAGTATTCCTAACGTCCTCCACCAGGCCACCACGTCACTTTTGGCCCAAGGAAAGAAAGAGATCCAATCCAACACGTTTTGGTGCTGGATTCGGACTACAGTTGTGGCCCAACTTGCAACGACCGCCATGACCTCATCCGGACTCCGTTTTGGACGTTCAAGTACTCCTTGGAAACCTTATGAAGTCTATTTTCATATGGATCCGGACTCATGTCCATATCTGTTCTGAGGCGGCCGCAATCATCGAAATACTACCGAGAGGTTTTCTGTCCACAGGTGCTACGTCGCCCTATTTTGGCCCGATGGGCCGTGTATCAAGTTGGGTCCATTAGGGACGTGTCCTAGGGTTGGAGCACGACCCCAACACCCCCCTGGTCGTCCTCCTAGGTATTAATAAGGATTAGAGCCGCCACGAACAGATTGGGTTTTGTTTTGATGTAAGTTTAGCCATTGCTACTTCCTTGTAGACGTGTGTGTCGACTAGACCATCCGTTCTACTCGATTCGGAACCCCAACTTTGTGAGTTCAGATTGGTTTCCATCTCTATATTTGCAATTGAGTTGCTTGTTATACTTGTTCTTGCTTGTTCTTCGATTGCTTGCAGGACGAGTGCCCTAGTGGCCGGGTGACGCGCTCCACAAGATCGCGGCAGCCATTGGAGGTGGTGTATCGGTTGCTAAGGCGCAGCTTGGAAGGCTGTAGTCGGGCCGTGAACGTCGTCTCCATCCAACAATCGAGTTATCCACGCCTCTCTCATCGAAAGATCGGGAATCAACCCTAGCGGGTTCATATCAGGGTGGATTTTTTCGCAACAAACGCATGCAATCTTCCTAATTAGCCCCTAGAACATGTTTGGGAGTGTTTTTGGGCATTCGGTTCCGGCACGAAAAATGATGCAAAACGGGTGCATTTCGGCACCCGAATGCACTATTGCCGGGTAGGGAAACTCGGGTGGATTTTTTCACAACGAACGCATGCAATCTTCCTAAATATGCACTAGAACATGTTTGGGAGTGTTTTTGGGCATTCGGTTCCGGCACGAAAAACGATGCAAAACGGGTGCATTTCGGCACCCGAATGCACTATTGCCGGGTAGCGAAACTCGGGTGGATTTTTTCGCACGAACGCATGCAATCTTCCTAAATATGCACTAGAACATGTTTGGGAGTGTTTTTGGGCATTCGGTTCCGGCACGAAAAACGATGCAAAACGGGTGCATTTCGGCACCCGAATGCACTATTATCGGGTAGAGAAACTCGGGTGGATTTTTTCGCAACGAACGCATGCAATCTTCCTAAATATGCACTAGAACATGTTTGGGAGTGTTTTTGGGCATTCGGTTCCGGCACGAAAAATGATGCAAAACGGGTGCATTTCGGCACCCGAATGCACTATTGCCGGGTAGCGAAACTCGGGTGGATTTTTTCGCAACGAACGCATGCAATCTTCCTAAATATGCACTAGAACATGTTTGGGAGTGTTTTTGGGCATTCAGTTCCGGCACGAAAAATGATGCAAAACGGGTGCATTTCGGCACCCGAATGCACTATTGCCGGGTAGCGAAACTCGGGTGGATTTTTTCGCAACGAACGCATGCAATCTTCCTAAATATGCACTAGAACATGTTTGGGAGTGTTTTTGGGCATTCGGTTCCGGCACGAAAAACGATGCAAAACGGGTGCATTTCGGCACCCGAATGCACTATTGCCGGGTAGAGAAACTCGGGTGGATTTTTTCGCAACGAACGCATGCAATCTTCCTAAATATGCACTAGAACATGTTTGGGAGTGTTTTTGGGCATTCGGTTCCGGCACGAAAAATGATGCAAAACGGGTGCATTTCGGCACCCGAATGCACTATTGCTGGGTAGCGAAACTCGGGTGGATTTTTTCGCAACGAACGCATGCAATCTTCCTAAATATGCACTAGAACATGTTTGGGAGTGTTTTTGGGCATTCGGTTCCGGCACGAAAAACGATGCAAAACGGGTGCATTTCGGCACCCGAATGCACTATTGCCGGGTAGCGAAACTCGGGTGGATTTTTTCGCAACGAACGCATGCAATCTTCCTAAATATGCACTAGAACATGTTTGGGAGTGTTTTTGGGCATTCGGTTCCGGCACGAAAAACGATGCAAAACGGGTGCATTTCGGCACCCGAATGCACTATTGCCGGGTAGCGAAACTCGGGTGGATTTTTTCGCAACGAACGCATGCAATCTTCCTAAATATGCACTAGAACATGTTTGGGAGTGTTTTTGGGCATTCGGTTCCGGCACGAAAAATGATGCAAAACGGGTGCATTTCGGCACCCGAATGCACTATTGCCGGGGTAGCGAAACTCGGGTGGATTTTTTTGCAACGAACGCATGCAATCTTCCTAAATATGCACTAGAACATGTTTGGGAGTGTTTTTGGGCATTCGGTTCCGGCACGAAAAATGATGCAAAACGGGTGCATTTCGGCACCCGAATGCACTATTGCTGGGTAGCGAAACTCGGGTGGATTTTTTCGCAACGAACGCATGCAATCTTCCTAAATATGCACTAGAACATGTTTGGGAGTGTTTTTGGGCATTCGGTTCCGGCACGAAAAACGATGCAAAACGGGTGCATTTCGGCACCCGAATGCACTATTGCCGGGTAGCGAAACTCGGGTGGATTTTTTCGCAACGAACGCATGCAATCTTCCTAAATATGCACTAGCACATGTTTGGGAGTGTTTTTGGGCATTCGGTTCCGGCACGAAAAACGATGCAAAACGGGTACATTTCGGCACCCGAATGCACTATTGCCGGGTAGCGAAACTCGGGTGGATTTTTTCGCAACGAACGCATGCAATCTTCCTAAATATGCACTAGAACATGTTTGGGAGTGTTTTTGGGCATTCGGTTCCGGCACGAAAAATGATGCAAAACGGGTGCATTTCGGCACCCGAATGCACTATTGCCGGGTAGCGAAACTCGGGTGGATTTTTTCGCAACGAACGCATGCAATCTTCCTAAATATGCACTAGAACATGTTTGGGAGTGTTTTTGGGCATTCGGTTCCGGCACGAAAAACGATGCAAAACGGGTGCATTTCGGCACCCGAATGCACTATTATCGGGTAGCGAAACTCGGGTGGATTTTTTCGCAACGAACGCATGCAATCTTCCTAAATATGCACTAGAACATGTTTGGGAGTGTTTTTGGGCATTCGGTTCCGGCACGAAAAACGATGCAAAACGGGTGCATTTCGGCACCCGAATGCACTATTGTCGGGTAGCGAAACTCGGGTGGATTTTTTCGCAACGAACGCATGCAATCTTCATAAATATGCACTAGAACATGTTTGGGAGTGTTTTTGGGCATTCGGTTCCGGCACGAAAAACGATGCAAAACGGGTGCATTTCGGCACCCGAATGCACTATTGCTGGGTAGCGAAACTCGGGTGGATTTTTTCGCAACGAACGCATGCAATCTTCCTAAATATGCACTAGAACATGTTAGGGAGTGTTTTTGGGCATTCGGTTCCGGCACGAAAAACGATGCAAAACGGGTGCATTTCGGCACCCGAATGCACTATTGCCGGGTAGCGAAACTCGGGTGGATTTTTTCGCAACGAACGCATGCAATCTTCCTAAATATGCACTAGAACATGTTTGGGAGTGTTTTTGGGCATTCGGTTCCGGCACGAAAAACGATGCAAAACGGGTGCATTTCGGCACCCGAATGCACTATTGCCGGGTAGGGAAACTTGGGTGGATTTTTTCACAACAAACGCATGCAATCTTCCTAAAGACCCTAGAACATGTTTGGGATTGTTTTTGGGCATTCGGTTCCGGCACGAAAAATGATGCAAAAGGGGTGCATTTCGGGACCCGAATGCACTATTGCCGGGTAGCGAAACTCGGGTGGATTTTTTTGCAACGAACGCATGCAATCTTCCTAAATATGCACTAGAACATGTTTGGGAGTGTTTTTGGGCATTCGGTTCCGGCACGAAAAACGATGCAAAACGGGTGCATTTCGGCACCCGAATGCACTATTATCGGGTAGCGAAACTCGGGTGGATTTTTTCGCAACGAACGCATGCAATCTTCCTAAATATGCACTAGAACATTTTTGGGAGTGTTTTTGGGCATTCGGTTCCGGCACGAAAAACGATGCAAAACGGGTGCATTTCGGCACCCGAATGCACTATTGCCGGGTAGCGAAACTCGGGTGGATTTTTCCGCAACGAACGCATGCAATCTTCCTAAATATGCACTAGAACATGTTTGGGAGTGTTTTTGGGCATTCGGTTCCGGCACGAAAAACGATGCAAAACGGGTGCATTTCGGCACCCGAATGCACTATTGCCGGGTAGCGAAACTCGGGTGGATTTTTTCGCAACGAACGCATGCAATCTTCCTAAATATGCACTAGAACATGTTTGGGAGTGTTTTTGGGCATTCGGTTCCGGCACGAAAAACGATGCAAAACGGGTGCATTTCGGCACCCGAATGCACTATTGCCGGGTAGCGAAACTCGGGTGGATTTTTTCGCAACGAACGCATGCAATCTTCCTAAATATGCACTAGAACATGTTTGGGAGTGTTTTTGGGCATTCGGTTCCGGCACGAAAAACGATGCAAAACGGGTGCATTTCGGCACCCGAATGCACTATTGCCGGGTAGCGAAACTCGGGTGGATTTTTTCGCAACGAACGCATGCAATCTTCCTAAATATGCACTAGAACATGTTTGGGAGTGTTTTTGGGCATTCGGTTCCGGCACGAAAAACGATGCAAAACGGGTGCATTTCGGCACCCGAATGCACTATTGCCGGGTAGCGAAACTCGGGTGGATTTTTTCGCAACGAACGCATGCAATCTTCCTAAATATGCACTAGAACATGTTTGGGAGTGTTTTTGGGCATTCGGTTCCGGCACGAAAAACGATGCAAAACGGGTGCATTTCGGCACCCGAATGCACTATTGCCGGGTAGCGAAACTCGGGTGGATTTTTTCGCAACGAACGCATGCAATCTTCCTAAATATGCACTAGAACATGTTTGGGAGTGTTTTTGGGCATTCGGTTCCGGCACGAAAAACGATGCAAAACGGGTGCATTTCGGCACCCGAATGCACTATTGCCGGGTAGGGAAACTCGGGTGGATTTTTTCACAACAAACGCATGCAATCTTCCTAATTATGCCCTAGAACATGTTTGGGATTGTTTTTGGGCATTCGGTTCCGGCACGAAAAATGATGCAAAAGGGGTGCATTTCGGCACCCGAATGCACTATTGCTGGGTAGCGAAACTCGGGTGGATTTTTTCGCAACGAACGCATGCAATCTTCCTAAATATGCACTAGAACATGTTTGGGAGTGTTTTTGGGCATTCGGTTCCGGCACGAAAAACGATGCAAAACGGGTGCATTTCGGCACCCGAATGCACTATTGCCGGGTAGCAAAACTCGGGTGGATTTTTTCGCAACGAACGCATGCAATCTTCCTAAATATGCACTCGAACATGTTTGGGAGTGTTTTTGGGCATTCGGTTCCGGCACGAAAAACGATGCAAAACGGGTGCATTTCGGCACCCGAATGCACTATTGTCGGGTAGAGAAAGTCGGGTGGATTTTTTCGCAACGAACGCATGCAATCTTCCTAAATATGCACTAGAACATGTTTGGGAGTGTTTTTGGGCATTCGGTTCCGGCACGAAACACGATGCAAAACGGGTGCATTTCGGCACCCGAATGCACTATTGCCGGGTAGCGAAACTCGGGTGGATTTTTTCGCAACGAACGCATGCAATCTTCCTAAATATGCACTAGAACATGTTTGGGAGTGTTTTTGGGCATTCGGTTCCGGCACGAAAAACGATGCAAAACGGGTGCATTTCGGCACCCGAATGCACTATTGCCGGGTAGCGAAACTCGGGTGGATTTTTTCGCAACAAACGCATGCAATCTTCCTAATTAGACCCTAGAACATGTTTGGGAGTGTTTTGGGGCATTCGGTTCCGGCACGAAAAACGATGCAAAACGGGTGCATTTCGGCACCCGAATGCACTATTGCCGGGTAGGGAAACTCGGGTGGATTTTTTCACAACAAACGCATGCAATCTTCCTAATTAGACCCTAGAACATGTTTGGGATTGTTTTTGGGCATTCGGTTCCGGCACGAAAAATGATGCAAAATGGGTGCATTTCGGCACCCGAATGCACTATTGCCGGGTAGCGAAACTCGGGTGGATTTTTTCGCAACGAACGCATGCAATCTTCCTAAATATGCACTAGAACATGTTTGGGAGTGTTTTTGGGCATTCGGTTCCGGCACGAAAAACGATGCAAAACGGGTGCATTTCGGCACCCGAATGCACTATTGCCGGGTAGCGAAACTCGGGTGGATTTTTTCGCAACGAACGCATGCACTCTTCCTAAATATGCACTCGAACATGTTTGGGAGTGTTTTTGGGCATTCGGTTCCGGCACGAAAAACGATGCAAAACGGGTGCATTTCGGCACCCGAATGCACTATTGTCGGGTAGAGAAAGTCGGGTGGATTTTTTCGCAACGAACGCATGCAAGCTTCCTAAATATGCACTAGAACATGTTTGGGAGTGTTTTTGGGCATTCGGTTCCGGCACGAAAAACGATGCAAAACGGGTGCATTTCGGCATCCGAATGCACTATTGCCGGGTAGAGAAACTCGGGTGGATTTTTTCGCAACGAACGCATGCAATCTTCCTAAATATGCACTAGAACATGTTTGGGAGTGTTTTTGGGCATTCGGTTCCGGCACGAAAAATGATGCAAAACGGGTGCATTTCGGCACCCGAATGCACTATTATCGGGTAGAGAAAGTCGGGTGGATTTTTTCGCAACGAACGTATGCAATCTTCCTAAATATGCACTAGAACATGTTTGGGAGTGTTTTTGGGCATTCGGTTCCGGCACGAAAAACGATGCAAAACGGGTGTATTTCGGCACCCGAATGCACTATTGCTGGGTAGCGAAAGTCGGGTGGATTTTTTCGCAACGAACGCATGCAATCTTCCTAAATATGCACTAGAACATGTTTGGGAGTCTTTTTGGGCATTCGGTTCCGGCACGAAAAACGATGCAAAACGGGTGCATTTCGGGACCCGAATGCACTATTGCCGGGTAGCGAAACTCGGGTGGATTTTTTCGCAACGAACGCATGCAATCTTCCTAAATATGCACTAGAACATGTTTGGGAGTGTTTTTGGGCATTCGGTTCCGGCACGAAAAACGATGCAAAACGGGTGCATTTCGGCACCCGAATGCACTATTGCCGGGTAGCGAAAGTCGGGTGGATTTTTTCGCAACGAACGCATGCAATCTTCCTAAATATGCACTAGAACATGTTTGGGAGTGTTTTTGGGCATTCGGTTCCGGCACGAAAAACGATGCAAAACGGGTGCATTTCGGCACCCGAATGCACTATTGCCGGGTAGCAAAACTCGGGTGGATTTTTTCGCAACGAACGCATGCACTCTTCCTAAATATGCACTCGAACATGTTTGGGAGTGTTTTTGGGCATTCGGTTCCGGCACGAAAAACGATGCAAAACGGGTGCATTTCGGCACCCGAATGCACTATTGTCGGGTAGAGAAAGTCGGGTGGATTTTTTCGCAACGAACGCATGCAAGCTTCCTAAATATGCACTAGAACATGTTTGGGAGTGTTTTTGGGCATTCGGTTCCGGCACGAAAAACGATGCAAAACGGGTGCATTTCGGCACCCGAATGCACTATTGCCGGGTAGCGAAACTCGGGTGGATTTTTTCGCAACGAACGCATGCAATCTTCCTAAATATGCACTAGAACATGTTTGGGAGTGTTTTTGGGCATTCGGTTCCGGCACGAAAAACGATGCAAAACGGGTGCATTTCGGCACCCGAATGCACTATTGCCGGGTAGCGAAACTCGGGTGGATTTTTTCGCAACAAACGCATGCAATCTTCCTAATTAGACCCTAGAACATGTTTGGGAGTGTTTTTGGGCATTCGGTTCCGGCACGAAAAACGATGCAAAACGGGTGCATTTCGGCACCCGAATGCACTATTGCCGGGTAGGGAAACTCGGGTGGATTTTTTCACAACAAACGCATGCAATCTTCCTAATTAGACCCTAGAACATGTTTGGGATTGTTTTTGGGCATTCGGTTCCGGCACGAAAAATGATGCAAAATGGGTGCATTTCGGCACCCGAATGCACTATTGCCGGGTAGCGAAACTCGGGTGGATTTTTTTGCAACGAACGCATGCAATCTTCCTAAATATGCACTAGAACATGTTTGGGAGTGTTTTTGGGCATTCGGTTCCGGCACGAAAAACGATGCAAAACGGGTGCATTTCGGCACCCGAATGCACTATTGCCGGGTAGCGAAACTCGGGTGGATTTTTTCGCAACGAACGCATGCACTCTTCCTAAATATGCACTCGAACATGTTTGGGAGTGTTTTTGGGCATTCGGTTCCGGCACGAAAAACGATGCAAAACGGGTGCATTTCGGCACCCGAATGCACTATTGTCGGGTAGAGAAAGTCGGGTGGATTTTTTCGCAACGAACGCATGCAAGCTTCCTAAATATGCACTAGAACATGTTTGGGAGTGTTTTTGGGCATTCGGTTCCGGCACGAAAAACGATGCAAAACGGGTGCATTTCGGCATCCGAATGCACTATTGCCGGGTAGCGAAACTCGGGTGGATTTTTTCGCAACGAACGCATGCAATCTTCCTAAATATGCACTAGAACATGTTTGGGAGTGTTTTTGGGCATTCGGTTCCGGCACGAAAAATGATGCAAAACGGGTGCATTTCGGCACCCGAATGCACTATTATCGGGTAGAGAAAGTCGGGTGGATTTTTTCGCAACGAACGTATGCAATCTTCCTAAATATGCACTAGAACATGTTTGGGAGTGTTTTTGGGCATTCGGTTCCGGCACGAAAAACGATGCAAAACGGGTGCATTTCGGCACCCGAATGCACTATTGCTGGGTAGCGAAAGTCGGGTGGATTTTTTCGCAACGAACGCATGCAATCTTCCTAAATATGCACTAGAACATGTTTGGGAGTGTTTTTGGGCATTCGGTTCCGGCACGAAAAACGATGCAAAACGGGTGCATTTCGGGACCCGAATGCACTATTGCCGGGTAGCGAAACTCGGGTGGATTTTTTCGCAACGAACGCATGCAATCTTCCTAAATATGCACTAGAACATGTTTGGGAGTGTTTTTGGGCATTCGGTTCCGGCACGAAAAACGATGCAAAACGGGTGCATTTTGGCACCCGAATGCACTATTGCCGGGTAGCGAAAGTCGGGTGGATTTTTTCGCAACGAACGCATGCAATCTTCCTAAATATGCACTAGAACATGTTTGGGAGTGTTTTTGGGCATTCGGTTCCGGCACGAAAAATGATGCAAAATGGGTGCATTTCGGGACCCGAATGCACTATTGCCGGGTAGCGAAGCTCGGGTGGATTTTTTCGCAACGAACGCATGCAATCTTCCTAAATATGCACTAGAACATGTTTGGGAGTGTTTTTGGGCATTCGGTTCCGGCACGAAAAACGATGCAAAACGGGTGCATTTCGGCACCCGAATGCACTATTGTCGGGTAGAGAAAGTCGGGTGGATTTTTTCGCAACGAACGCATGCAAGCTTCCTAAATATGCACTAGAACATGTTTGGGAGTGTTTTTGGGCATTCGGTTCCGGCACGAAAAACGATGCAAAACGGGTGCATTTCGGCACCCGAATGCACTATTGCCGGGTAGCGAAACTCGGGTGGATTTTTTCGCAACGAACGCATGCAATCTTCCTAAATATGCACTAGAACATGTTTGGGAGTGTTTTTGGGCATTCGGTTCCGGCACGAAAAACGATGCAAAACGGGTGCATTTCGGCACCCGAATGCACTATTGCCGGGTAGCGAAACTCGGGTGGATTTTTTCGCAACCAACGCATGCAATCTTCCTAATTAGACCCTAGAACATGTTTGGGAGTGTTTTTGGGCATTCGGTTCCGGCACGAAAAACGATGCAAAACGGGTGCATTTCGGCACCCGAATGCACTATTGCCGGGTAGGGAAACTCGGGTGGATTTTTTCACAACAAACGCATGCAATCTTCCTAATTAGACCCTAGAACATGTTTGGGATTGTTTTTGGGCATTCGGTTCCGGCACGAAAAATGATGCAAAATGGGTGCATTTCGGCACCCGAATGCACTATTGCCGGGTAGCGAAACTCGGGTGGATTTTTTTGCAACGAACGCATGCAATCTTCCTAAATATGCACTAGAACATGTTTGGGAGTGTTTTTGGGCATTCGGTTCCGGCACGAAAAATGATGCAAAATGGGTGCATTTCGGGACCCGAATGCACTATTGCCGGGTAGCGAAACTCGGGTGGATTTTTTCGCAACGAACGCATGCAATCTTCCTAAATATGCACTAGAACATGTTTGGGAGTGTTTTTGGGCATTCGGTTCCGGCACGAAAAACGATGCAAAACGGGTGCATTTCGGCACCCGAATGCACTATTGTCGGGTAGAGAAAGTCGGGTGGATTTTTTCGCAACGAACGCATGCAAGCTTCCTAAATATGCACTAGAACATGTTTGGGAGTGTTTTTGGGCATTCGGTTCCGGCACGAAAAACGATGCAAAACGGGTGCATTTCGGCACCCGAATGCACTATTGCCGGGTAGCGAAACTCGGGTGGATTTTTTCGCAACGAACGCATGCAATCTTCCTAAATATGCACTAGAACATGTTTGGGAGTGTTTTTGGGCATTCGGTTCCGGCACGAAAAACGATGCAAAACGGGTGCATTTCGGCACCCGAATGCACTATTGCCGGGTAGCGAAACTCGGGTGGATTTTTTCGCAACCAACGCATGCAATCTTCCTAATTAGCACTAGAACATGTTTGGGAGTGTTTTTGGGCATTCGGTTCCGGCACGAAAAACGATGCAAAACGGGTGCATTTCGGCACCCGAATGCACTATTGCCGGGTAGGGAAACTCGGGTGGATTTTTTCACAACAAACGCATGCAATCTTCCTAATTAGACCCTAGAACATGTTTGGGATTGTTTTTGGGCATTCGGTTCCGGCACGAAAAATGATGCAAAATGGGTGCATTTCGGCACCCGAATGCACTATTGCCGGGTAGCGAAACTCGGGTGGATTTTTTTGCAACGAACGCATGCAATCTTCCTAAATATGCACTAGAACATGTTTGGGAGTGTTTTTGGGCATTCGGTTCCGGCACGAAAAACGATGCAAAACGGGTGCATTTCGGCACCCGAATGCACTATTGCCGGGTAGCGAAACTCGGGTGGATTTTTTCGCAACGAACGCATGCACTCTTCCTAAATATGCACTCGAACATGTTTGGGAGTGTTTTTGGGCATTCGGTTCCGGCACGAAAAACGATGCAAAACGGGTGCATTTCGGCACCCGAATGCACTATTGTCGGGTAGAGAAAGTCGGGTGGATTTTTTCGCAACGAACGCATGCAAGCTTCCTAAATATGCACTAGAACATGTTTGGGAGTGTTTTTGGGCATTCGGTTCCGGCACGAAAAACGATGCAAAACGGGTGCATTTCGGCACCCGAATGCACTATTGCCGGGTAGCGAAACTCGGGTGGATTTTTTCGCAACGAACGCATGCAATCTTCCTAAATATGCACTAGAACATGTTTGGGAGTGTTTTTGGGCATTCGGTTCCGGCACGAAAAATGATGCAAAACGGGTGCATTTCGGCACCCGAATGCACTATTATCGGGTAGCGAAACTCGGGTGGATTTTTTCGCAACGAACGCATGCAATCTTCCTAAATATGCACTAGAACATGTTTGGGAGTGTTTTTGGGCATTCGGTTCCGGCACGAAAAACGATGCAAAACGGGTGCATTTCGGCACCCGAATGCACTATTGCTGGGTAGCGAAAGTCGGGTGGATTTTTTCGCAACGAACGCATGCAATCTTCCTAAATATGCACTAGAACATGTTTGGGAGTCTTTTTGGGCATTCGGTTCCGGCACGAAAAACGATGCAAAACGGGTGCATTTCGGGACCCGAATGCACTATTGCCGGGTAGCGAAACTCGGGTGGATTTTTTCGCAACGAACGCATGCAATCTTCCTAAATATGCACTAGAACATGTTTGGGAGTGTTTTTGGGCATTCGGTTCCGGCACGAAAAACGATGCAAAACGGGTGCATTTCGGCACCCGAATGCACTATTGCCGGGTAGCGAAACTCGGGTGGATTTTTTCGCAACGAACGCATGCAATCTTCCTAAATATGCACTAGAACATGTTTGGGAGTGTTTTTGGGCATTCGGTTCCGGCACGAAAAATGATGCAAAATGGGTGCATTTCGGGACCCGAATGCACTATTGCCGGGTAGCGAAACTCGGGTGGATTTTTTCGCAACGAACGCATGCAATCTTCCTAAATATGCACTAGAACATGTTTGGGAGTGTTTTTGGGCATTCGGTTCCGGCACGAAAAACGATGCAAAACGGGTGCATTTCGGCACCCGAATGCACTATTGTCGGGTAGAGAAAGTCGGGTGGATTTTTTCGCAACGAACGCATGCAAGCTTCCTAAATATGCACTAGAAGATGTTTGGGAGTGTTTTTGGGCATTCGGTTCCGGCACGAAAAACGATGCAAAACGGGTGCATTTCGGCACCCGAATGCACTATTGCCGGGTAGCGAAACTCGGGTGGATTTTTTCGCAACGAACGCATGCAATCTTCCTAAATATGCACTAGAACATGTTTGGGAGTGTTTTTGGGCATTCGGTTCCGGCACGAAAAACGATGCAAAACGGGTGCATTTCGGCACCCGAATGCACTATTGCCGGGTAGCGAAACTCGGGTGGATTTTTTCGCAACAAACGCATGCAATCTTCCTAATTAGACCCTAGAACATGTTTGGGAGTGTTTTTGGGCATTCGGTTCCGGCACGAAAAACGATGCAAAACGGGTGCATTTCGGCACCCGAATGCACTATTGCCGGGTAGGGAAACTCGGGTGGATTTTTTCACAACAAACGCATGCAATCTTCCTAACTAGACCCTAGAACATGTTTGGGATTGTTTTTGGGCATTCGGTTCCGGCACGAAAAATGATGCAAAATGGGTGCATTTCGGCACCCGAATGCACTATTGCCGGGTAGCGAAACTCGGGTGGATTTTTTTGCAACGAACGCATGCAATCTTCCTAAATATGCACTAGAACATGTTTGGGAGTGTTTTTGGGCATTCGGTTCCGGCACGAAAAACGATGCAAAACGGGTGCATTTCGGCACCCGAATGCACTATTGCCGGGTAGCGAAACTCGGGTGGATTTTTTCGCAACGAACGCATGCACTCTTCCTAAATATGCACTCGAACATGTTTGGGAGTGTTTTTGGGCATTCGGTTCCGGCACGAAAAACGATGCAAAACGGGTGCATTTCGGCACCCGAATGCACTATTGTCGCGTAGAGAAAGTCGGGTGGATTTTTTCGCAACGAACGCATGCAAGCTTCCTAAATATGCACTAGAACATGTTTGGGAGTGTTTTTGGGCATTCGGTTCCGGCACGAAAAACGATGCAAAACGGGTGCATTTTGGCATCCGAATGCACTATTGCCGGGTAGCGAAACTCGGGTGGATTTTTTCGCAACGAACGCATGCAATCTTCCTAAATATGCACTAGAACATGTTTGGGAGTGTTTTTGGGCATTCGGTTCCGGCACGAAAAATGATGCAAAACGGGTGCATTTCGGCACCCGAATGCACTATTATCGGGTAGAGAAAGTCGGGTGGATTTTTTCGCAACGAACGTATGCAATCTTCCTAAATATGCACTAGAACATGTTTGGGAGTGTTTTTGGGCATTCGGTTCCGGCACGAAAAACGATGCAAAACGGGTGCATTTCGGCACCCGAATGCACTATTGCTGGGTAGCGAAAGTCGGGTGGATTTTTTCGCAACGAACGCATGCAATCTTCCTAAATATGCACTAGAACATGTTTGGGAGTCTTTTTGGGCATTCGGTTCCGGCACGAAAAACGATGCAAAACGGGTGCATTTCGGGACCCGAATGCACTATTGCCGGGTAGCGAAACTCGGGTGGATTTTTTCGCAACGAACGCATGCAATCTTCCTAAATATGCACTAGAACATGTTTGGGAGTGTTTTTGGGCATTCGGTTCCGGCACGAAAAACGATGCAAAACGGGTGCATTTCGGCACCCGAATGCACTATTGCCGGGGTAGCGAAAGTCGGGTGGATTTTTTCGCAACGAACGCATGCAATCTTCCTAAATATGCACTAGAACATGTTTGGGAGTGTTTTTGGGCATTCGGTTCCGGCACGAAAAATGATGCAAAATGGGTGCATTTCGGGACCCGAATGCACTATTGCCGGGTAGCGAAACTCGGGTGGATTTTTTCGCAACGAACGCATGCAATCTTCCTAAATATGCACTAGAACATGTTTGGGAGTGTTTTTGGGCATTCGGTTCCGGCACGAAAAACGATGCAAAACGGGTGCATTTCGGCACCCGAATGCACTATTGTCGGGTAGAGAAAGTCGGGTGGATTTTTTCGCAACGAACGCATGCAAGCTTCCTAAATATGCACTAGAACATGTTTGGGAGTGTTTTTGGGCATTCGGTTCCGGCACGAAAAACGATGCAAAACGGGTGCATTTCGGCACCCGAATGCACTATTGCCGGGTAGCGAAACTCGGGTGGATTTTTTCGCAACGAACGCATGCAATCTTCCTAAATATGCACTAGAACATGTTTGGGAGTGTTTTTGGGCATTCGGTTCCGGCACGAAAAACGATGCAAAACGGGTGCATTTCGGCACCCGAATGCACTATTGCCGGGTAGCGAAACTCGGGTGGATTTTTTCGCAACAAACGCATGCAATCTTCCTAATTAGACCCTAGAACATGTTTGGGAGTGTTTTTGGGCATTCGGTTCCGGCACGAAAAACGATGCAAAACGGGTGCATTTCGGCACCCGAATGCACTATTGCCGGGTAGGGAAACTCGGGTGGATTTTTTCACAACAAACGCATGCAATCTTCCTAACTAGACCCTAGAACATGTTTGGGATTGTTTTTGGGCATTCGGTTCCGGCACGAAAAATGATGCAAAATGGGTGCATTTCGGCACCCGAATGCACTATTGCCGGGTAGCGAAACTCGGGTGGATTTTTTTGCAACGAACGCATGCAATCTTCCTAAATATGCACTAGAACATGTTTGGGAGTGTTTTTGGGCATTCGGTTCCGGCACGAAAAACGATGCAAAACGGGTGCATTTCGGCACCCGAATGCACTATTGCCGGGTAGCGAAACTCGGGTGGATTTTTTCGCAACGAACGCATGCACTCTTCCTAAATATGCACTCGAACATGTTTGGGAGTGTTTTTGGGCATTCGGTTCCGGCACGAAAAACGATGCAAAACGGGTGCATTTCGGCACCCGAATGCACTATTGTCGGGTAGAGAAAGTCGGGTGGATTTTTTCGCAACGAACGCATGCAAGCTTCCTAAATATGCACTAGAACATGTTTGGGAGTGTTTTTGGGCATTCGGTTCCGGCACGAAAAACGATGCAAAACGGGTGCATTTTGGCATCCGAATGCACTATTGCCGGGTAGCGAAACTCGGGTGGATTTTTTCGCAACGAACGCATGCAATCTTCCTAAATATGCACTAGAACATGTTTGGGAGTGTTTTTGGGCATTCGGTTCCGGCACGAAAAATGATGCAAAACGGGTGCATTTCGGCACCCGAATGCACTATTATCGGGTAGAGAAAGTCGGGTGGATTTTTTCGCAACGAACGTATGCAATCTTCCTAAATATGCACTAGAACATGTTTGGGAGTGTTTTTGGGCATTCGGTTCCGGCACGAAAAACGATGCAAAACGGGTGCATTTCGGCACCCGAATGCACTATTGCTGGGTAGCGAAAGTCGGGTGGATTTTTTCGCAACGAACGCATGCAATCTTCCTAAATATGCACTAGAACATGTTTGGGAGTCTTTTTGGGCATTCGGTTCCGGCACGAAAAACGATGCAAAACGGGTGCATTTCGGGACCCGAATGCACTATTGCCGGGTAGCGAAACTCGGGTGGATTTTTTCGCAACGAACGCATGCAATCTTCCTAAATATGCACTAGAACATGTTTGGGAGTGTTTTTGGGCATTCGGTTCCGGCACGAAAAACGATGCAAAACGGGTGCATTTCGGCACCCGAATGCACTATTGCCGGGTAGCGAAAGTCGGGTGGATTTTTTCGCAACGAACGCATGCAATCTTCCTAAATATGCACTAGAACATGTTTGGGAGTGTTTTTGGGCATTCGGTTCCGGCACGAAAAATGATGCAAAATGGGTGCATTTCGGGACCCGAATGCACTATTGCCGGGTAGCGAAACTCGGGTGGATTTTTTCGCAACGAACGCATGCAATCTTCCTAAATATGCACTAGAACATGTTTGGGAGTGTTTTTGGGCATTCGGTTCCGGCACGAAAAACGATGCAAAACGGGTGCATTTCGGCACCCGAATGCACTATTGTCGGGTAGAGAAAGTCGGGTGGATTTTTTCGCAACGAACGCATGCAAGCTTCCTAAATATGCACTAGAACATGTTTGGGAGTGTTTTTGGGCATTCGGTTCCGGCACGAAAAACGATGCAAAACGGGTGCATTTCGGCACCCGAATGCACTATTGCCGGGTAGCGAAACTCGGGTGGATTTTTTCGCAACGAACGCATGCAATCTTCCTAAATATGCACTAGAACATGTTTGGGAGTGTTTTTGGGCATTCGGTTCCGGCACGAAAAACGATGCAAAACGGGTGCATTTCGGCACCCGAATGCACTATTGCCGGGGTAGCGAAACTCGGGTGGATTTTTTCGCAACAAACGCATGCAATCTTCCTAATTAGACCCTAGAACATGTTTGGGAGTGTTTTTGGGCATTCGGTTCCGGCACGAAAAACGATGCAAAACGGGTGCATTTCGGCACCCGAATGCACTATTGCCGGGTAGGGAAACTCGGGTGGATTTTTTCACAACAAACGCATGCAATCTTCCTAATTAGACCCTAGAACATGTTTGGGATTGTTTTTGGGCATTCGGTTCCGGCACGAAAAATGATGCAAAATGGGTGCATTTCGGCACCCGAATGCACTATTGCCGGGTAGCGAAACTCGGGTGGATTTTTTTGCAACGAACGCATGCAATCTTCCTAAATATGCACTAGAACATGTTTGGGAGTGTTTTTGGGCATTCGGTTCCGGCACGAAAAACGATGCAAAACGGGTGCATTTCGGCACCCGAATGCACTATTGCCGGGGTAGCGAAACTCGGGTGGATTTTTTCGCAACGAACGCATGCACTCTTCCTAAATATGCACTCGAACATGTTTGGGAGTGTTTTTGGGCATTCGGTTCCGGCACGAAAAACGATGCAAAACGGGTGCATTTCGGCACCCGAATGCACTATTGTCGGGTAGAGAAAGTCGGGTGGATTTTTTCGCAACGAACGCATGCAAGCTTCCTAAATATGCACTAGAACATGTTTGGGAGTGTTTTTGGGCATTCGGTTCCGGCACGAAAAACGATGCAAAACGGGTGCATTTCGGCACCCGAATGCACTATTGCCGGGTAGCGAAACTCGGGTGGATTTTTTCGCAACGAACGCATGCAATCTTCCTAAATATGCACTAGAACATGTTTGGGAGTGTTTTTGGGCATTCGGTTCCGGCACGAAAAATGATGCAAAACGGGTGCATTTCGGCACCCGAATGCACTATTATCGGGTAGAGAAAGTCGGGTGGATTTTTTCGCAACGAACGTATGCAATCTTCCTAAATATGCACTAGAACATGTTTGGGAGTGTTTTTGGGCATTCGGTTCCGGCACGAAAAACGATGCAAAACGGGTGCATTTCGGCACCCGAATGCACTATTGCTGGGTAGCGAAAGTCGGGTGGATTTTTTCGCAACGAACGCATGCAATCTTCCTAAATATGCACTAGAACATGTTTGGGAGTCTTTTTGGGCATTCGGTTCCGGCACGAAAAACGATGCAAAACGGGTGCATTTCGGGACCCGAATGCACTATTGCCGGGGTAGCGAAACTCGGGTGGATTTTTTCGCAACGAACGCATGCAATCTTCCTAAATATGCACTAGAACATGTTTGGGAGTGTTTTTGGGCATTCGGTTCCGGCACGAAAAACGATGCAAAACGGGTGCATTTCGGCACCCGAATGCACTATTGCCGGGTAGCGAAAGTCGGGTGGATTTTTTCGCAACGAACGCATGCAATCTTCCTAAATATGCACTAGAACATGTTTGGGAGTGTTTTTGGGCATTCGGTTCCGGCACGAAAAATGATGCAAAATGGGTGCATTTCGGGACCCGAATGCACTATTGCCGGGTAGCGAAACTCGGGTGGATTTTTTCGCAACGAACGCATGCAATCTTCCTAAATATGCACTAGAACATGTTTGGGAGTGTTTTTGGGCATTCGGTTCCGGCACGAAAAACGATGCAAAACGGGTGCATTTCGGCACCCGAATGCACTATTGTCGGGTAGAGAAAGTCGGGTGGATTTTTTCGCAACGAACGCATGCAAGCTTCCTAAATATGCACTAGAACATGTTTGGGAGTGTTTTTGGGCATTCGGTTCCGGCACGAAAAACGATGCAAAACGGGTGCATTTCGGCACCCGAATGCACTATTGCCGGGTAGCGAAACTCGGGTGGATTTTTTCGCAACGAACGCATGCAATCTTCCTAAATATGCACTAGAACATGTTTGGGAGTGTTTTTGGGCATTCGGTTCCGGCACGAAAAACGATGCAAAACGGGTGCATTTCGGCACCCGAATGCACTATTGCCGGGTAGCGAAACTCGGGTGGATTTTTTCGCAACAAACGCATGCAATCTTCCTAATTAGACCCTAGAACATGTTTGGGAGTGTTTTTGGGCATTCGGTTCCGGCACGAAAAACGATGCAAAACGGGTGCATTTCGGCACCCGAATGCACTATTGCCGGGTAGGGAAACTCGAGTGGATTTTTTCACAACAAACGCATGCAATCTTCCTAATTAGACCCTAGAACATGTTTGGGATTGTTTTTGGGCATTCGGTTCCGGCACGAAAAATGATGCAAAATGGGTGCATTTCGGCACCCGAATGCACTATTGCCGGGTAGCGAAACTCGGGTGGATTTTTTCGCAACGAACGCATGCAATCTTCCTAAATATGCACTAGAACATGTTTGGGAGTGTTTTTGGGCATTCGGTTCCGGCACGAAAAATGATGCAAAACGGGTGCATTTCGGCACCCGAATGCACTATTATCGGGTAGAGAAAGTCGGGTGGATTTTTTCGCAACGAACGTATGCAATCTTCCTAAATATGCACTAGAACATGTTTGGGAGTGTTTTTGGGCATTCGGTTCCGGCACGAAAAACGATGCAAAACGGGTGCATTTCGGCACCCGAATGCACTATTGCCGGGTAGGGAAACTCGGGTGGATTTTTTCACAACAAACGCATGCAATCTTCCTAATTAGACCCTAGAACATGTTTGGGATTGTTTTTGGGCATTCGGTTCCGGCACGAAAAATGATGCAAAATGGGTGCATTTCGGCACCCGAATGCACTATTGCCGGGTAGCGAAACTCGGGTGGATTTTTTTGCAACGAACGCATGCAATCTTCCTAAATATGCACTAGAACATGTTTGGGAGTGTTTTTGGGCATTCGGTTCCGGCACGAAAAACGATGCAAAACGGGTGCATTTCGGCACCCGAATGCACTATTGCCGGGTAGCGAAACTCGGGTGGATTTTTTCGCAACGAACGCATGCACTCTTCCTAAATATGCACTCGAACATGTTTGGGAGTGTTTTTGGGCATTCGGTTCCGGCACGAAAAACGATGCAAAACGGGTGCATTTCGGCACCCGAATGCACTATTGTCGGGTAGAGAAAGTCGGGTGGATTTTTTCGCAACGAACGCATGCAAGCTTCCTAAATATGCACTAGAACATGTTTGGGAGTGTTTTTGGGCATTCGGTTCCGGCACGAAAAACGATGCAAAACGGGTGCATTTCGGCACCCGAATGCACTATTGCCGGGTAGCGAAACTCGGGTGGATTTTTTCGCAACGAACGCATGCAATCTTCCTAAATATGCACTAGAACATGTTTGGGAGTGTTTTTGGGCATTCGGTTCCGGCACGAAAAATGATGCAAAACGGGTGCATTTCGGCACCCGAATGCACTATTATCGGGTAGAGAAAGTCGGGTGGATTTTTTCGCAACGAACGTATGCAATCTTCCTAAATATGCACTAGAACATGTTTGGGAGTGTTTTTGGGCATTCGGTTCCGGCACGAAAAACGATGCAAAACGGGTGCATTTCGGCACCCGAATGCACTATTGCTGGGTAGCGAAAGTCGGGTGGATTTTTTCGCAACGAACGCATGCAATCTTCCTAAATATGCACTAGAACATGTTTGGGAGTCTTTTTGGGCATTCGGTTCCGGCACGAAAAACGATGCAAAACGGGTGCATTTCGGGACCCGAATGCACTATTGCCGGGTAGCGAAACTCGGGTGGATTTTTTCGCAACGAACGCATGCAATCTTCCTAAATATGCACTAGAACATGTTTGGGAGTGTTTTTGGGCATTCGGTTCCGGCACGAAAAACGATGCAAAACGGGTGCATTTCGGCACCCGAATGCACTATTGCCGGGTAGCGAAAGTCGGGTGGATTTTTTCGCAACGAACGCATGCAATCTTCCTAAATATGCACTAGAACATGTTTGGGAGTGTTTTTGGGCATTCGGTTCCGGCACGAAAAATGATGCAAAATGGGTGCATTTCGGGACCCGAATGCACTATTGCCGGGTAGCGAAACTCGGGTGGATTTTTTCGCAACGAACGCATGCAATCTTCCTAAATATGCACTAGAACATGTTTGGGAGTGTTTTTGGGCATTCGGTTCCGGCACGAAAAACGATGCAAAACGGGTGCATTTCGGCACCCGAATGCACTATTGTCGGGTAGAGAAAGTCGGGTGGATTTTTTCGCAACGAACGCATGCAAGCTTCCTAAATATGCACTAGAACATGTTTGGGAGTGTTTTTGGGCATTCGGTTCCGGCACGAAAAACGATGCAAAACGGGTGCATTTCGGCACCCGAATGCACTATTGCCGGGTAGCGAAACTCGGGTGGATTTTTTCGCAACGAACGCATGCAATCTTCCTAAATATGCACTAGAACATGTTTGGGAGTGTTTTTGGGCATTCGGTTCCGGCACGAAAAACGATGCAAAACGGGTGCATTTCGGCACCCGAATGCACTATTGCCGGGTAGCGAAACTCGGGTGGATTTTTTCGCAACAAACGCATGCAATCTTCCTAATTAGACCCTAGAACATGTTTGGGAGTGTTTTTGGGCATTCGGTTCCGGCACGAAAAACGATGCAAAACGGGTGCATTTCGGCACCCGAATGCACTATTGCCGGGTAGGGAAACTCGAGTGGATTTTTTCACAACAAACGCATGCAATCTTCCTAATTAGACCCTAGAACATGTTTGGGATTGTTTTTGGGCATTCGGTTCCGGCACGAAAAATGATGCAAAATGGGTGCATTTCGGCACCCGAATGCACTATTGCCGGGTAGCGAAACTCGGGTGGATTTTTTCGCAACGAACGCATGCAATCTTCCTAAATATGCACTAGAACATGTTTGGGAGTGTTTTTGGGCATTCGGTTCCGGCACGAAAAATGATGCAAAACGGGTGCATTTCGGCACCCGAATGCACTATTATCGGGTAGAGAAAGTCGGGTGGATTTTTTCGCAACGAACGTATGCAATCTTCCTAAATATGCACTAGAACATGTTTGGGAGTGTTTTTGGGCATTCGGTTCCGGCACGAAAAACGATGCAAAACGGGTGCATTTCGGCACCCGAATGCACTATTGCTGGGTAGCGAAAGTCGGGTGGATTTTTTCGCAACGAACGCATGCAATCTTCCTAAATATGCACTAGAACATGTTTGGGAGTCTTTTTGGGCATTCGGTTCCGGCACGAAAAACGATGCAAAACGGGTGCATTTCGGGACCCGAATGCACTATTGCCGGGGTAGCGAAACTCGGGTGGATTTTTTCGCAACGAACGCATGCAATCTTCCTAAATATGCACTAGAACATGTTTGGGAGTGTTTTTGGGCATTCGGTTCCGGCACGAAAAACGATGCAAAACGGGTGCATTTCGGCACCCGAATGCACTATTGCCGGGTAGCGAAAGTCGGGTGGATTTTTTCGCAACGAACGCATGCAATCTTCCTAAATATGCACTAGAACATGTTTGGGAGTGTTTTTGGGCATTCGGTTCCGGCACGAAAAATGATGCAAAATGGGTGCATTTCGGGACCCGAATGCACTATTGCCGGGTAGCGAAACTCGGGTGGATTTTTTCGCAACGAACGCATGCAATCTTCCTAAATATGCACTAGAACATGTTTGGGAGTGTTTTTGGGCATTCGGTTCCGGCACGAAAAACGATGCAAAACGGGTGCATTTCGGCACCCGAATGCACTATTGTCGGGTAGAGAAAGTCGGGTGGATTTTTTCGCAACGAACGCATGCAAGCTTCCTAAATATGCACTAGAACATGTTTGGGAGTGTTTTTGGGCATTCGGTTCCGGCACGAAAAACGATGCAAAACGGGTGCATTTCGGCACCCGAATGCACTATTGCCGGGTAGCGAAACTCGGGTGGATTTTTTCGCAACGAACGCATGCAATCTTCCTAAATATGCACTAGAACATGTTTGGGAGTGTTTTTGGGCATTCGGTTCCGGCACGAAAAACGATGCAAAACGGGTGCATTTCGGCACCCGAATGCACTATTGCCGGGTAGCGAAACTCGGGTGGATTTTTTCGCAACAAACGCATGCAATCTTCCTAATTAGACCCTAGAACATGTTTGGGAGTGTTTTTGGGCATTCGGTTCCGGCACGAAAAACGATGCAAAACGGGTGCATTTCGGCACCCGAATGCACTATTGCCGGGTAGGGAAACTCGGGTGGATTTTTTCACAACAAACGCATGCAATCTTCCTAACTAGACCCTAGAACATGTTTGGGATTGTTTTTGGGCATTCGGTTCCGGCACGAAAAATGATGCAAAATGGGTGCATTTCGGCACCCGAATGCACTATTGCCGGGTAGCGAAACTCGGGTGGATTTTTTTGCAACGAACGCATGCAATCTTCCTAAATATGCACTAGAACATGTTTGGGAGTGTTTTTGGGCATTCGGTTCCGGCACGAAAAACGATGCAAAACGGGTGCATTTCGGCACCCGAATGCACTATTGCCGGGTAGCGAAACTCGGGTGGATTTTTTCGCAACGAACGCATGCACTCTTCCTAAATATGCACTCGAACATGTTTGGGAGTGTTTTTGGGCATTCGGTTCCGGCACGAAAAACGATGCAAAACGGGTGCATTTCGGCACCCGAATGCACTATTGTCGGGTAGAGAAAGTCGGGTGGATTTTTTCGCAACGAACGCATGCAAGCTTCCTAAATATGCACTAGAACATGTTTGGGAGTGTTTTTGGGCATTCGGTTCCGGCACGGAAAACGATGCAAAACGGGTGCATTTTGGCATCCGAATGCACTATTGCCGGGTAGCGAAACTCGGGTGGATTTTTTCGCAACGAACGCATGCAATCTTCCTAAATATGCACTAGAACATGTTTGGGAGTGTTTTTGGGCATTCGGTTCCGGCACGAAAAATGATGCAAAACGGGTGCATTTCGGCACCCGAATGCACTATTATCGGGTAGAGAAAGTCGGGTGGATTTTTTCGCAACGAACGTATGCAATCTTCCTAAATATGCACTAGAACATGTTTGGGAGTGTTTTTGGGCATTCGGTTCCGGCACGAAAAACGATGCAAAACGGGTGCATTTCGGCACCCGAATGCACTATTGCTGGGTAGCGAAAGTCGGGTGGATTTTTTCGCAACGAACGCATGCAATCTTCCTAAATATGCACTAGAACATGTTTGGGAGTCTTTTTGGGCATTCGGTTCCGGCACGAAAAACGATGCAAAACGGGTGCATTTCGGGACCCGAATGCACTATTGCCGGGTAGCGAAACTCGGGTGGATTTTTTCGCAACGAACGCATGCAATCTTCCTAAATATGCACTAGAACATGTTTGGGAGTGTTTTTGGGCATTCGGTTCCGGCACGAAAAACGATGCAAAACGGGTGCATTTCGGCACCCGAATGCACTATTGCCGGGTAGCGAAAGTCGGGTGGATTTTTTCGCAACGAACGCATGCAATCTTCCTAAATATGCACTAGAACATGTTTGGGAGTGTTTTTGGGCATTCGGTTCCGGCACGAAAAATGATGCAAAATGGGTGCATTTCGGGACCCGAATGCACTATTGCCGGGTAGCGAAACTCGGGTGGATTTTTTCGCAACGAACGCATGCAATCTTCCTAAATATGCACTAGAACATGTTTGGGAGTGTTTTTGGGCATTCGGTTCCGGCACGAAAAACGATGCAAAACGGGTGCATTTCGGCACCCGAATGCACTATTGTCGGGTAGAGAAAGTCGGGTGGATTTTTTCGCAACGAACGCATGCAAGCTTCCTAAATATGCACTAGAACATGTTTGGGAGTGTTTTTGGGCATTCGGTTCCGGCACGAAAAACGATGCAAAACGGGTGCATTTCGGCACCCGAATGCACTATTGCCGGGTAGCGAAACTCGGGTGGATTTTTTCGCAACGAACGCATGCAATCTTCCTAAATATGCACTAGAACATGTTTGGGAGTGTTTTTGGGCATTCGGTTCCGGCACGAAAAACGATGCAAAACGGGTGCATTTCGGCACCCGAATGCACTATTGCCGGGTAGCGAAACTCGGGTGGATTTTTTCGCAACAAACGCATGCAATCTTCCTAATTAGACCCTAGAACATGTTTGGGAGTGTTTTTGGGCATTCGGTTCCGGCACGAAAAACGATGCAAAACGGGTGCATTTCGGCACCCGAATGCACTATTGCCGGGTAGGGAAACTCGGGTGGATTTTTTCACAACAAACGCATGCAATCTTCCTAATTAGACCCTAGAACATGTTTGGGATTGTTTTTGGGCATTCGGTTCCGGCACGAAAAATGATGCAAAATGGGTGCATTTCGGCACCCGAATGCACTATTGCCGGGTAGCGAAACTCGGGTGGATTTTTTTGCAACGAACGCATGCAATCTTCCTAAATATGCACTAGAACATGTTTGGGAGTGTTTTTGGGCATTCGGTTCCGGCACGAAAAACGATGCAAAACGGGTGCATTTCGGCACCCGAATGCACTATTGCCGGGTAGCGAAACTCGGGTGGATTTTTTCGCAACGAACGCATGCACTCTTCCTAAATATGCACTCGAACATGTTTGGGAGTGTTTTTGGGCATTCGGTTCCGGCACGAAAAACGATGCAAAACGGGTGCATTTCGGCACCCGAATGCACTATTGTCGGGTAGAGAAAGTCGGGTGGATTTTTTCGCAACGAACGCATGCAAGCTTCCTAAATATGCACTAGAACATGTTTGGGAGTGTTTTTGGGCATTCGGTTCCGGCACGAAAAACGATGCAAAACGGGTGCATTTCGGCACCCGAATGCACTATTGCCGGGTAGCGAAACTCGGGTGGATTTTTTCGCAACGAACGCATGCAATCTTCCTAAATATGCACTAGAACATGTTTGGGAGTGTTTTTGGGCATTCGGTTCCGGCACGAAAAATGATGCAAAACGGGTGCATTTCGGCACCCGAATGCACTATTATCGGGTAGAGAAAGTCGGGTGGATTTTTTCGCAACGAACGTATGCAATCTTCCTAAATATGCACTAGAACATGTTTGGGAGTGTTTTTGGGCATTCGGTTCCGGCACGAAAAACGATGCAAAACGGGTGCATTTCGGCACCCGAATGCACTATTGCTGGGTAGCGAAAGTCGGGTGGATTTTTTCGCAACGAACGCATGCAATCTTCCTAAATATGCACTAGAACATGTTTGGGAGTCTTTTTGGGCATTCGGTTCCGGCACGAAAAACGATGCAAAACGGGTGCATTTCGGGACCCGAATGCACTATTGCCGGGTAGCGAAACTCGGGTGGATTTTTTCGCAACGAACGCATGCAATCTTCCTAAATATGCACTAGAACATGTTTGGGAGTGTTTTTGGGCATTCGGTTCCGGCACGAAAAACGATGCAAAACGGGTGCATTTCGGCACCCGAATGCACTATTGCCGGGTAGCGAAAGTCGGGTGGATTTTTTCGCAACGAACGCATGCAATCTTCCTAAATATGCACTAGAACATGTTTGGGAGTGTTTTTGGGCATTCGGTTCCGGCACGAAAAATGATGCAAAATGGGTGCATTTCGGGACCCGAATGCACTATTGCCGGGTAGCGAAACTCGGGTGGATTTTTTCGCAACGAACGCATGCAATCTTCCTAAATATGCACTAGAACATGTTTGGGAGTGTTTTTGGGCATTCGGTTCCGGCACGAAAAACGATGCAAAACGGGTGCATTTCGGCACCCGAATGCACTATTGTCGGGTAGAGAAAGTCGGGTGGATTTTTTCGCAACGAACGCATGCAAGCTTCCTAAATATGCACTAGAACATGTTTGGGAGTGTTTTTGGGCATTCGGTTCCGGCACGAAAAACGATGCAAAACGGGTGCATTTCGGCACCCGAATGCACTATTGCCGGGTAGCGAAACTCGGGTGGATTTTTTCGCAACGAACGCATGCAATCTTCCTAAATATGCACTAGAACATGTTTGGGAGTGTTTTTGGGCATTCGGTTCCGGCACGAAAAACGATGCAAAACGGGTGCATTTCGGCACCCGAATGCACTATTGCCGGGTAGCGAAACTCGGGTGGATTTTTTCGCAACAAACGCATGCAATCTTCCTAATTAGACCCTAGAACATGTTTGGGAGTGTTTTTGGGCATTCGGTTCCGGCACGAAAAACGATGCAAAACGGGTGCATTTCGGCACCCGAATGCACTATTGCCGGGTAGGGAAACTCGAGTGGATTTTTTCACAACAAACGCATGCAATCTTCCTAATTAGACCCTAGAACATGTTTGGGATTGTTTTTGGGCATTCGGTTCCGGCACGAAAAATGATGCAAAATGGGTGCATTTCGGCACCCGAATGCACTATTGCCGGGTAGCGAAACTCGGGTGGATTTTTTTGCAACGAACGCATGCAATCTTCCTAAATATGCACTAGAACATGTTTGGGAGTGTTTTTGGGCATTCGGTTCCGGCACGAAAAACGATGCAAAACGGGTGCATTTCGGCACCCGAATGCACTATTGCCGGGTAGCCAAACTCGGGTGGATTTTTTCGCAACGAACGCATGCACTCTTCCTAAATATGCACTCGAACATGTTTGGGAGTGTTTTTGGGCATTCGGTTCCGGCACGAAAAACGATGCAAAACGGGTGCATTTCGGCACCCGAATGCACTATTGTCGGGTAGAGAAAGTCGGGTGGATTTTTTCGCAACGAACGCATGCAAGCTTCCTAAATATGCACTAGAACATGTTTGGGAGTGTTTTTGGGCATTCGGTTCCGGCACGAAAAACGATGCAAAACGGGTGCATTTCGGCACCCGAATGCACTATTGCCGGGGTAGCGAAACTCGGGTGGATTTTTTCGCAACGAACGCATGCAATCTTCCTAAATATGCACTAGAACATGTTTGGGAGTGTTTTTGGGCATTCGGTTCCGGCACGAAAAACGATGCAAAACGGGTGCATTTCGGCACCCGAATGCACTATTGCCGGGTAGCGAAACTCGGGTGGATTTTTTCGCAACAAACGCATGCAATCTTCCTAATTAGACCCTAGAACATGTTTGGGAGTGTTTTTGGGCATTCGGTTCCGGCACGAAAAACGATGCAAAACGGGTGCATTTCGGCACCCGAATGCACTATTGCCGGGTAGGGAAACTCGGGTGGATTTTTTCACAACAAACGCATGCAATCTTCCTAAATATGCACTAGAACATGTTTGGGAGTGTTTTTGGGCATTCGGTTCCGGCACGAAAAACGATGCAAAACGGGTGCATTTCGGCACCCGAATGCACTATTGTCGGGTAGAGAAAGTCGGGTGGATTTTTTCGCAACGAACGCATGCAATCTTCCTAAATATGCACTAGAACATGTTTGGGAGTGTTTTTGGGCATTCGGTTCCGGCACGAAAAACGATGCAAAACGGGTGCATTTCGGCACCCGAATGCACTATTGCCGGGTAGCGAAACTCGGGTGGATTTTTTCGCAACGAACGCATGCAATCTTCCTAAATATGCACTAGAACATGTTTGGGAGTGTTTTTGGGCATTCGGTTCCGGCACGAAAAACGATGCAAAACGGGTGCATTTCGGCACCCGAATGCACTATTGCCGGGGTAGCGAAACTCGGGTGGATTTTTTCACAACAAACGCATGCAATCTTCCTAATTAGACCCTAGAACATGTTTGGGAGTGTTTTTGGGCATTCGGTTCCGGCACGAAAAATGATGCAAAAGGGGTGCATTTCGGGACCCGAATGCACTATTGCCGGGTAGCGAAACTCGGGTGGATTTTTTCGCAACGAACGCATGCAATCTTCCTAAATATGCACTAGAACATGTTTGGGAGTGTTTTTGGGCATTCGGTTCCGGCACGAAAAACGATGCAAAACGGGTGCATTTCGGCACCCGAATGCACTATTGCCGGGTAGCGAAACTCGGGTGGATTTTTTCGCAACGAACGCATGCAATCTTCCTAAATATGCACTAGAACATGTTTGGGAGTGTTTTTGGGCATTCGGTTCCGGCACGAAAAACGATGCAAAACGGGTGCATTTCGGCACCCGAATGCACTATTGTCGGGTAGAGAAAGTCGGGTGGATTTTTTCGCAACGAACGCATGCAATCTTCCTAAATATGCACTAGAACATGTTTGGGAGTGTTTTTGGGCATTCGGTTCCGGCACGAAAAACGATGCAAAACGGGTGCATTTCGGCACCCGAATGCACTATTGCCGGGTAGCGAAACTCGGGTGGATTTTTTCGCAACGAACGCATGCAATCTTCCTAAATATGCACTAGAACATGTTTGGGAGTGTTTTTGGGCATTCGGTTCCGGCACGAAAAACGATGCAAAACGGGTGCATTTCGGCACCCGAATGTACTATTGCCGGGTAGCGAAACTCGGGTGGATTTTTTCGCAACGAACGCATGCAATCTTCCTAAATATGCACTAGAACATGTTTGGGAGTGTTTTTGGGCATTCGGTTCCGGCACGAAAAACGATGCAAAACGGGTGCATTTCGGCACCCGAATGCACTATTGGCGGGTAGAGAAAGTCGGGTGGATTTTTTCGCAACGAACGCATGCAATCTTCCTAAATATGCACTAGAACATGTTTGGGAGTGTTTTTGGGCATTCGGTTCCGGCACGAAAAACGATGCAAAACGGGTGCATTTCGGCACCCGAATGCACTATTGCCGGGGTAGCGAAACTCGGGTGGATTTTTTCGCAACGAACGCATGCAATCTTCCTAAATATGCACTAGAACATGTTTGGGAGTGTTTTTGGGCATTCGGTTCCGGCACGAAAAACGATGCAAAACGGGTGCATTTCGGCACCCGAATGCACTATTGCCGGGGTAGCGAAACTCGGGTGGATTTTTTCACAACAAACGCATGCAATCTTCCTAATTAGACCCTAGAACATGTTTGGGAGTGTTTTTGGGCATTCGGTTCCGGCACGAAAAATGATGCAAAAGGGGTGCATTTCGGGACCCGAATGCACTATTGCCGGGTAGCGAAACTCGGGTGGATTTTTTCGCAACGAACGCATGCAATCTTCCTAAATATGCACTAGAACATGTTTGGGAGTGTTTTTGGGCATTCGGTTCCGGCACGAAAAACGATGCAAAACGGGTGCATTTCGGCACCCGAATGCACTATTGCCGGGTAGCGAAACTCGGGTGGATTTTTTCGCAACGAACGCATGCAATCTTCCTAAATATGCACCTGAACATGTTTGGGAGTGTTTTTGGGCATTCGGTTCCGGCACGAAAAATCATGCAAAACGGGTGCATTTCGGCACCCGAATGCACTATTATCGGGTAGAGAAAGTCGGGTGGATTTTTTCGCAACGAACGCATGCAATCTTCCTAAATATGCACTAGAACATGTTTGGGAGTGTTTTTGGGCATTCGGTTCCGGCACGAAAAATGATGCAAAACGGGTGCATTTCGGCACCCGAATGCACTATTGCTGGGTAGCGAAAGTCGGGTGGATTTTTTCGCAACGAACGCATGCAATCTTCCTAAATATGCACTAGAACATGTTTGGGAGTCTTTTTGGGCATTCGGTTCCGGCACGAAAAACGATGCAAAACGGGTGCATTTCGGCACCCGAATGCACTATTGCCGGGTAGCGAAACTCGGGTGGATTTTTTCGCAACAAACGCATGCAATCTTCCTAATTAGACCCTAGAACATGTTTGGGAGTGTTTTTGGGCATTCGGTTCCGGCACGAAAAATGATGCAAAAGGGGTGCATTTCGGGACCCGAATGCACTATTGCCGGGGTAGCGAAACTCGGGTGGATTTTTTCGCAACGAACGCATGCAATCTTCCTAAATATGCACTAGAACATGTTTGGGAGTGTTTTTGGGCATTCGGTTCCGGCACGAAAAACGATGCAAAACGGGTGCATTTCGGCACCCGAATGCACTATTGCCGGGTAGCGAAATTCGGGTGGATTTTTTCGCAACGAACGCATGCAATCTTCCTAAATATGCACTAGAACATGTTTGGGAGTGTTTTTGGGCATTCGGTTCCGGCACGAAAAATGATGCAAAATGGGTGCATTTCGGGACCCGAATGCACTATTGCCGGGTAGCGAAACTCGGGTGGATTTTTTCGCAACGAACGCATGCAATCTTCCTAAATATGCACTAGAACATGTTTGGGAGTGTTTTTGGGCATTCGGTTCCGGCACGAAAAACGATGCAAAACGGGTGCATTTCGGCACCCGAATGCACTATTGTCGGGTAGAGAAAGTCGGGTGGATTTTTTCGCAACGAACGCATGCAATCTTCCTAAATATGCACTAGAACATGTTTGGGAGTGTTTTTGGGCATTCGGTTCCGGCACGAAAAACGATGCAAAACGGGTGCATTTCGGCACCCGAATGCACTATTGCCGGGTAGCGAAACTCGGGTGGATTTTTTCGCAACGAACGCATGCAATCTTCCTAAATATGCACTAGAACATGTTTGGGAGTGTTTTTGGGCATTCGGTTCCGGCACGAAAAACGATGCAAAACGGGTGCATTTCGGGACCCGAATGCACTATTGCCGGGTAGCGAAACTCGAGTGGATTTTTTCGCAACGAACGCATGCAATCTTCCTAAATATGCACTAGAACATGTTTGGGAGTGTTTTTGGGCATTCGGTTCCGGCACGAAAAACGATGCAAAACGGGTGCATTTCGGCACCCGAATGCACTATTGTCGGGTAGAGAAAGTCGGGTGGATTTTTTCGCAACGAACGCATGCAATCTTCCTAAATATGCACTAGAACATGTTTGGGAGTGTTTTTGGGCATTCGGTTCCGGCACGAAAAACGATGCAAAACGGGTGCATTTCGGCACCCGAATGCACTATTGCCGGGTAGCGAAACTCGGGTGGATTTTTTCGCAACGAACGCATGCAATCTTCCTAAATATGCACTAGAACATGTTTGGGAGTGTTTTTGGGCATTCGGTTCCGGCACGAAAAACGATGCAAAACGGGTGCATTTCGGCACCCGAATGCACTATTGCCGGGTAGCGAAACTCGGGTGGATTTTTTCACAACAAACGCATGCAATCTTCCTAATTAGACCCTAGAACATGTTTGGGAGTGTTTTTGGGCATTCGGTTCCGGCACGAAAAATGATGCAAAAGGGGTGCATTTCGGGACCCGAATGCACTATTGCCGGGTAGTGAAACTCGGGTGGATTTTTTCGCAACGAACGCATGCAATCTTCCTAAATATGCACTAGAACATGTTTGGGAGTGTTTTTGGGCATTCGGTTCCGGCACGAAAAACGATGCAAAACGGGTGCATTTCGGCACCCGAATGCACTATTGCCGGGTAGCGAAACTCGGGTGGATTTTTTCGCAACGAACGCATGCAATCTTCCTAAATATGCACTAGAACATGTTTGGGAGTGTTTTTGGGCATTCGGTTCCGGCACGAAAAACGATGCAAAACGGGTGCATTTCGGCACCCGAATGCACTATTGCCGGGTAGCGAAATTCGGGTGGATTTTTTCGCAACGAACGCATGCAATCTTCCTAAATATGCACTAGAACATGTTTGGGAGTGTTTTTGGGCATTCGGTTCCGGCACGAAAAATGATGCAAAATGGGTGCATTTCGGGACCCGAATGCACTATTGCCGGGTAGCGAAACTCGGGTGGATTTTTTCGCAACGAACGCATGCAATCTTCCTAAATATGCACTAGAACATGTTTGGGAGTGTTTTTGGGCATTCGGTTCCGGCACGAAAAACGATGCAAAACGGGTGCATTTCGGCACCCGAATGCACTATTGTCGGGTAGAGAAAGTCGGGTGGATTTTTTCGCAACGAACGCATGCAATCTTCCTAAATATGCACTAGAACATGTTTGGGAGTGTTTTTGGGCATTCGGTTCCGGCACGAAAAACGATGCAAAACGGGTGCATTTCGGCACCCGAATGCACTATTGCCGGGTAGCGAAACTCGGGTGGATTTTTTCGCAACGAACGCATGCAATCTTCCTAAATATGCACTAGAACATGTTTGGGAGTGTTTTTGGGCATTCGGTTCCGGCACGAAAAACGATGCAAAACGGGTGCATTTCGGGACCCGAATGCACTATTGCCGGGTAGCGAAACTCGAGTGGATTTTTTCGCAACGAACGCATGCAATCTTCCTAAATATGCACTAGAACATGTTTGGGAGTGTTTTTGGGCATTCGGTTCCGGCACGAAAAACGATGCAAAACGGGTGCATTTCGGCACCCGAATGCACTATTGTCGGGTAGAGAAAGTCGGGTGGATTTTTTCGCAACGAACGCATGCAATCTTCCTAAATATGCACTAGAACATGTTTGGGAGTGTTTTTGGGCATTCGGTTCCGGCACGAAAAACGATGCAAAACGGGTGCATTTCGGCACCCGAATGCACTATTGCCGGGTAGCGAAACTCGGGTGGATTTTTTCGCAACGAACGCATGCAATCTTCCTAAATATGCACTAGAACATGTTTGGGAGTGTTTTTGGGCATTCGGTTCCGGCACGAAAAACGATGCAAAACGGGTGCATTTCGGCACCCGAATGCACTATTGCCGGGTAGCGAAACTCGGGTGGATTTTTTCACAACAAACGCATGCAATCTTCCTAATTAGACCCTAGAACATGTTTGGGAGTGTTTTTGGGCATTCGGTTCCGGCACGAAAAATGATGCAAAAGGGGTGCATTTCGGGACCCGAATGCACTATTGCCGGGTAGTGAAACTCGGGTGGATTTTTTCGCAACGAACGCATGCAATCTTCCTAAATATGCACTAGAACATGTTTGGGAGTGTTTTTGGGCATTCGGTTCCGGCACGAAAAACGATGCAAAACGGGTGCATTTCGGCACCCGAATGCACTATTGCCGGGTAGCGAAACTCGGGTGGATTTTTTCGCAACGAACGCATGCAATCTTCCTAAATATGCACTAGAACATGTTTGGGAGTGTTTTTGGGCATTCGGTTCCGGCACGAAAAACGATGCAAAACGGGTGCATTTCGGCACCCGAATGCACTATTATCGGGTAGAGAAAGTCGGGTGGATTTTTTCGCAACGAACGCATGCAATCTTCCTAAATATGCACTAGAACATGTTTGGGAGTGTTTTTGGGCATTCGGTTCCGGCACGAAAAATGATGCAAAACGGGTGCATTTCGGCACCCGAATGCACTATTGCTGGGTAGCGAAAGTCGGGTGGATTTTTTCGCAACGAACGCATGCAATCTTCCTAAATATGCACTAGAACATGTTTGGGAGTCTTTTTGGGCATTCGGTTCCGGCACGAAAAATGATGCAAAATGGGTGCATTTCGGGACCCGAATGCACCATTGCCGGGTAGCGAAACTCGGGTGGATTTTTTCGCAACGAACGCATGCAATCTTCCTAAATATGCACTAGAACATGTTTGGGAGTGTTTTTGGGCATTCGGTTCCGGCACGAAAAACGATGCAAAACGGGTGCATTTCGGCACCCGAATGCACTATTGCCGGGTAGAGAAAGTCGGGTGGATTTTTTCGCAACGAACACATGCAATCTTCCTAAATATGCACTAGAACATGTTTGGGAGTGTTTTTGGGCATTCGGTTCCGGCACGAAAAATGATGCAAAACGGGTGCATTTCGGCACCCGAATGCACTATTGCCGGGTAGCGAAACTCGGGTGGATTTTTTCGCAACGAACGCATGCAATCTTCCTAAATATGCACTAGAACATGTTTGGGAGTGTTTTTGGGCATTCGGTTCCGGCACGAAAAACGATGCAAAACGGGTGCATTTCGGCACCCGAATGCACTATTGCCGGGTAGCGAAACTCGGGTGGATTTTTTCACAACAAACGCATGCAATCTTCCTAATTAGACCCTAGAACATGTTTGGGAGTGTTTTTGGGCATTCGGTTCCGGCACGAAAAATGATGCAAAAGGGGTGCATTTCGGGACCCGAATGCACTATTGCCGGGTAGCGAAACTCGGGTGGATTTTTTCGCAACGAACGCATGCAATCTTCCTAAATATGCACTAGAACATGTTTGGGAGTGTTTTTGGGCATTCGGTTCCGGCACGAAAAACGATGCAAAACGGGTGCATTTCGGCACCCGAATGCACTATTGCCGGGTAGCGAAACTCGGGTGGATTTTTTCGCAACGAACGCATGCAATCTTCCTAAATATGCACTAGAACATGTTTGGGAGTGTTTTTGGGCATTCGGTTCCGGCACGAAAAATGATGCAAAAGGGGTGCATTTCGGGACCCGAATGCACTATTGCCGGGTAGCGAAACTCGGGTGGATTTTTTCGCAACGAACGCATGCAATCTTCCTAAATATGCACTAGAACATGTTTGGGAGTGTTTTTGGGCATTCGGTTCCGGCACGAAAAACGATGCAAAACGGGTGCATTTCGGCACCCGAATGCACTATTGCCGGGTAGCGAAACTCGGGTGGATTTTTTCGCAACGAACGCATGCAATCTTCCTAAATATGCACTAGAACATGTTTGGGAGTGTTTTTGGGCATTCGGTTCCGGCACGAAAAATCATGCAAAACGGGTGCATTTCGGCACCCGAATGCACTATTATCGGGTAGAGAAAGTCGGGTGGATTTTTTCGCAACGAACGCATGCAATCTTCCTAAATATGCACTAGAACATGTTTGGGAGTGTTTTTGGGCATTCGGTTCCGGCACGAAAAATGATGCAAAACGGGTGCATTTCGGCACCCGAATGCACTATTGCTGGGTAGCGAAAGTCGGGTGGATTTTTTCGCAACGAACGCATGCAATCTTCCTAAATATGCACTAGAACATGTTTGGGAGTCTTTTTGGGCATTCGGTTCCGGCACGAAAAATGATGCAAAATGGGTGCATTTCGGGACCCGAATGCACCATTGCCGGGTAGCGAAACTCGGGTGGATTTTTTCGCAACGAACGCATGCAATCTTCCTAAATATGCACTAGAACATGTTTGGGAGTGTTTTTGGGCATTCGGTTCCGGCACGAAAAACGATGCAAAACGGGTGCATTTCGGCACCCGAATGCACTATTGTCGGGTAGAGAAAGTCGGGTGGATTTTTTCGCAACGAACGCATGCAATCTTCCTAAATATGCACTAGAACATGTTTGGGAGTGTTTTTGGGCATTCGGTTCCGGCACGAAAAATGATGCAAAACGGGTGCATTTCGGCACCCGAATGCACTATTGCCGGGTAGCGAAACTCGGGTGGATTTTTTCGCAACGAACGCATGCAATCTTCCTAAATATGCACTAGAACATGTTTGGGAGTGTTTTTGGGCATTCGGTTCCGGCACGAAAAACGATGCAAAACGGGTGCATTTCGGCACCCGAATGCACTATTGCCGGGTAGCGAAACTCGGGTGGATTTTTTCACAACAAACGCATGCAATCTTCCTAATTAGACCCTAGAACATGTTTGGGAGTGTTTTTGGGCATTCGGTTCCGGCACGAAAAATGATGCAAAAGGGGTGCATTTCGGGACCCGAATGCACTATTGCCGGGTAGCGAAACTCGGGTGGATTTTTTCGCAACGAACGCATGCAATCTTCCTAAATATGCACTAGAACATGTTTGGGAGTGTTTTTGGGCATTCGGTTCCGGCACGAAAAACGATGCAAAACGGGTGCATTTCGGCACCCGAATGCACTATTGCCGGGTAGCGAAACTCGGGTGGATTTTTTCGCAACGAACGCATGCAATCTTCCTAAATATGCACTAGAACATGTTTGGGAGTGTTTTTGGGCATTCGGTTCCGGCACGAAAAATGATGCAAAATGGGTGCATTTCGGGACCCGAATGCACTATTGCCGGGTAGCGAAACTCGGGTGGATTTTTCGCAACGAACGCATGCAATCTTCCTAAATATGCACTAGAACATGTTTGGGAGTGTTTTTGGGCATTCGGTTCCGGCACGAAAAACGATGCAAAACGGGTGCATTTCGGCACCCGAATGCACTATTGTCGGGTAGAGAAAGTCGGGTGGATTTTTTCGCAACGAACGCATGCAATCTTCCTAAATATGCACTAGAACATGTTTGGGAGTGTTTTTGGGCATTCGGTTCCGGCACGAAAAACGATGCAAAACGGGTGCATTTCGGCACCCGAATGCACTATTGCCGGGTAGCGAAACTCGGGTGGATTTTTTCGCAACGAACGCATGCAATCTTCCTAAATATGCACTAGAACATGTTTGGGAGTGTTTTTGGGCATTCGGTTCCGGCACGAAAAACGATGCAAAACGGGTGCATTTCGGCACCCGAATGCACTATTGCCGGGTAGCGAAACTCGGGTGGATTTTTTCACAACAAACGCATGCAATCTTCCTAATTAGACCCTAGAACATGTTTGGGAGTGTTTTTGGGCATTCGGTTCCGGCACGAAAAATGATGCAAAAGGGGTGCATTTCGGGACCCGAATGCACTATTGCCGGGTAGCGAAACTCGGGTGGATTTTTTCGCAACGAACGCATGCAATCTTCCTAAATATGCACTAGAACATGTTTGGGAGTGTTTTTGGGCATTCGGTTCCGGCACGAAAAACGATGCAAAACGGGTGCATTTCGGCACCCGAATGCACTATTGCCGGGTAGCGAAACTCGGGTGGATTTTTTCGCAACGAACGCATGCAATCTTCCTAAATATGCACTAGAACATGTTTGGGAGTGTTTTTGGGCATTCGGTTCCGGCACGAAAAATGATGCAAAATGGGTGCATTTCGGGACCCGAATGCACTATTGCCGGGTAGCGAAACTCGGGTGGATTTTTCGCAACGAACGCATGCAATCTTCCTAAATATGCACTAGAACATGTTTGGGAGTGTTTTTGGGCATTCGGTTCCGGCACGAAAAACGATGCAAAACGGGTGCATTTCGGCACCCGAATGCACTATTGTCGGGTAGAGAAAGTCGGGTGGATTTTTTCGCAACGAACGCATGCAATCTTCCTAAATATGCACTAGAACATGTTTGGGAGTGTTTTTGGGCATTCGGTTCCGGCACGAAAAACGATGCAAAACGGGTGCATTTCGGCACCCGAATGCACTATTGCCGGGTAGCGAAACTCGGGTGGATTTTTTCGCAACGAACGCATGCAATCTTCCTAAATATGCACTAGAACATGTTTGGGAGTGTTTTTGGGCATTCGGTTCCGGCACGAAAAACGATGCAAAACGGGTGCATTTCGGCACCCGAATGCACTATTGCCGGGTAGCGAAACTCGGGTGGATTTTTTCACAACAAACGCATGCAATCTTCCTAATTAGACCCTAGAACATGTTTGGGAGTGTTTTTGGGCATTCGGTTCCGGCACGAAAAATGATGCAAAAGGGGTGCATTTCGGGACCCGAATGCACTATTGCCGGGTAGCGAAACTCGGGTGGATTTTTTCGCAACGAACGCATGCAATCTTCCTAAATATGCACTAGAACATGTTTGGGAGTGTTTTTGGGCATTCGGTTCCGGCACGAAAAACGATGCAAAACGGGTGCATTTCGGGACCCGAATGCACTATTGCCGGGTAGCGAAACTCGGGTGTATTTTTTCGCAACGAACGCATGCAATCTTCCTAAATATGCACTAGAACATGTTTGGGAGTGTTTTTGGGCATTCGGTTCCGGCACGAAAAATGATGCAAAATGGGTGCATTTCGGGACCCGAATGCACTATTGCCGGGTAGCGAAACTCGGGTGGATTTTTTCGCAACGAACGCATGCAATCTTCCTAAATATGCACTAGAACATGTTTGGGAGTCTTTTTGGGCATTCGGTTCCGGCACGAAAAATGATGCAAAATGGGTGCATTTCGGGACCCGAATGCACTATTGCTGGGTAGCGAAACTCGGGTGGATTTTTTCGCAACGAACGCATGCAATCTTCCTAAATATGCACTAGAACATGTTTGGGAGTGTTTTTGGGCATTCGGTTCCGGCACGAAAAACGATGCAAAACGGGTGCATTTCGGGACCCGAATGCACTATTGTCGGGTAGCGAAACTCGGGTGGATTTTTTCGCAACGAACGCATGCAATCTTCCTAAATATGCACTAGAACATGTTTGGGAGTGTTTTTGGGCATTCGGTTCCGGCACGAAAAACGATGCAAAACGGGTGCATTTCGGCACCCGAATGCACTATTGCCGGGTAGCGAAACTCGGGTGGATTTTTTCGCAACGAACGCATGCAATCTTCCTAAATATGCACTAGAACATGTTTGGGAGTGTTTTTGGGCATTCGGTTCCGGCACGAAAAACGATGCAAAACGGGTGCATTTCGGCACCCGAATGCACTATTGCCGGGTAGCGAAACTCGGGTGGATTTTTTCACAACAAACGCATGCAATCTTCCTAATTAGACCGTAGAACATGTTTGGGAGTGTTTTTGGGCATTCGGTTCCGGCACGAAAAATGATGCAAAAGGGGTGCATTTCGGGACCCGAATGCACTATTGCCGGGTAGCGAAACTCGGGTGGATTTTTTCGCAACGAACGCATGCAATCTTCCTAAATATGCACTAGAACATGTTTGGGAGTGTTTTTGGGCATTCGGTTCCGGCACGAAAAACGATGCAAAACGGGTGCATTTCGGCACCCGAATGCACTATTGCCGGGTAGCGAAACTCGGGTGGATTTTTTCGCAACGAACGCATGCAATCTTCCTAAATATGCACTAGAACATGTTTGGGAGTGTTTTTGGGCATTCGGTTCCGGCACGAAAAATCATGCAAAACGGGTGCATTTCGGCACCCGAATGCACTATTATCGGGTAGAGAAAGTCGGGTGGATTTTTTCGCAACGAACGCATGCAATCTTCCTAAATATGCACTAGAACATGTTTGGGAGTGTTTTTGGGCATTCGGTTCCGGCACGAAAAATGATGCAAAACGGGTGCATTTCGGCACCCGAATGCACTATTGCTGGGTAGCGAAAGTCGGGTGGATTTTTTCGCAACGAACGCATGCAATCTTCCTAAATATGCACTAGAACATGTTTGGGAGTCTTTTTGGGCATTCGGTTCCGGCACGAAAAATGATGCAAAATGGGTGCATTTCGGGACCCGAATGCACTATTGCCGGGTAGCGAAACTCGGGTGGATTTTTTCGCAACGAACGCATGCAATCTTCCTAAATATGCACTAGAACATGTTTGGGAGTGTTTTTGGGCATTCGGTTCCGGCACGAAAAACGATGCAAAACGGGTGCATTTCGGCACCCGAATGCACTATTGTCGGGTAGAGAAAGTCGGGTGGATTTTTTCGCAACGAACGCATGCAATCTTCCTAAATATGCACTAGAACATGTTTGGGAGTGTTTTTGGGCATTCGGTTCCGGCACGAAAAATGATGCAAAACGGGTGCATTTCGGCACCCGAATGCACTATTGCCGGGTAGCGAAACTCGGGTGGATTTTTTCGCAACGAACGCATGCAATCTTCCTAAATATGCACTAGAACATGTTTGGGAGTGTTTTTGGGCATTCGGTTCCGGCACGAAAAACGATGCAAAACGGGTGCATTTCGGCACCCGAATGCACTATTGCCGGGTAGCGAAACTCGGGTGGATTTTTTCACAACAAACGCATGCAATCTTCCTAATTAGACCCTAGAACATGTTTGGGAGTGTTTTTGGGCATTCGGTTCCGGCACGAAAAATGATGCAAAAGGGGTGCATTTCGGGACCCGAATGCACTATTGCCGGGTAGCGAAACTCGGGTGGATTTTTTCGCAACGAACGCATGCAATCTTCCTAAATATGCACTAGAACATGTTTGGGAGTGTTTTTGGGCATTCGGTTCCGGCACGAAAAACGATGCAAAACGGGTGCATTTCGGCACCCGAATGCACTATTGCCGGGTAGCGAAACTCGGGTGGATTTTTTCGCAACGAACGCATGCAATCTTCCTAAATATGCACTAGAACATGTTTGGGAGTGTTTTTGGGCATTCGGTTCCGGCACGAAAAATGATGCAAAATGGGTGCATTTCGGGACCCGAATGCACTATTGCCGGGTAGCGAAACTCGGGTGGATTTTTCGCAACGAACGCATGCAATCTTCCTAAATATGCACTAGAACATGTTTGGGAGTGTTTTTGGGCATTCGGTTCCGGCACGAAAAACGATGCAAAACGGGTGCATTTCGGCACCCGAATGCACTATTGTCGGGTAGAGAAAGTCGGGTGGATTTTTTCGCAACGAACGCATGCAATCTTCCTAAATATGCACTAGAACATGTTTGGGAGTGTTTTTGGGCATTCGGTTCCGGCACGAAAAACGATGCAAAACGGGTGCATTTCGGCACCCGAATGCACTATTGCCGGGTAGCGAAACTCGGGTGGATTTTTTCGCAACGAACGCATGCAATCTTCCTAAATATGCACTAGAACATGTTTGGGAGTGTTTTTGGGCATTCGGTTCCGGCACGAAAAATGATGCAAAATGGGTGCATTTCGGGACCCGAATGCACTATTGCCGGGTAGCGAAACTCGGGTGGATTTTTCGCAACGAACGCATGCAATCTTCCTAAATATGCACTAGAACATGTTTGGGAGTGTTTTTGGGCATTCGGTTCCGGCACGAAAAACGATGCAAAACGGGTGCATTTCGGCACCCGAATGCACTATTGTCGGGTAGAGAAAGTCGGGTGGATTTTTTCGCAACGAACGCATGCAATCTTCCTAAATATGCACTAGAACATGTTTGGGAGTGTTTTTGGGCATTCGGTTCCGGCACGAAAAACGATGCAAAACGGGTGCATTTCGGCACCCGAATGCACTATTGCCGGGTAGCGAAACTCGGGTGGATTTTTTCGCAACGAACGCATGCAATCTTCCTAAATATGCACTAGAACATGTTTGGGAGTGTTTTTGGGCATTCGGTTCCGGCACGAAAAATCATGCAAAACGGGTGCATTTCGGCACCCGAATGCACTATTATCGGGTAGAGAAAGTCGGGTGGATTTTTTCGCAACGAACGCATGCAATCTTCCTAAATATGCACTAGAACATGTTTGGGAGTGTTTTTGGGCATTCGGTTCCGGCACGAAAAATGATGCAAAACGGGTGCATTTCGGCACCCGAATGCACTATTGCTGGGTAGCGAAAGTCGGGTGGATTTTTTCGCAACGAACGCATGCAATCTTCCTAAATATGCACTAGAACATGTTTGGGAGTCTTTTTGGGCATTCGGTTCCGGCACGAAAAATGATGCAAAATGGGTGCATTTCGGGACCCGAATGCACTATTGCCGGGTAGCGAAACTCGGGTGGATTTTTTCGCAACGAACGCATGCAATCTTCCTAAATATGCACTAGAACATGTTTGGGAGTGTTTTTGGGCATTCGGTTCTGGCACGAAAAACGATGCAAAACGGGTGCATTTCGGCACCCGAATGCACTATTGTCGGGTAGAGAAAGTCGGGTGGATTTTTTCGCAACGAACGCATGCAATCTTCCTAAATATGCACTAGAACATGTTTGGGAGTGTTTTTGGGCATTCGGTTCCGGCACGAAAAATGATGCAAAACGGGTGCATTTCGGCACCCGAATGCACTATTGCCGGGTAGCGAAACTCGGGTGGATTTTTTCGCAACGAACGCATGCAATCTTCCTAAATATGCACTAGAACATGTTTGGGAGTGTTTTTGGGCATTCGGTTCCGGCACGAAAAACGATGCAAAACGGGTGCATTTCGGCACCCGAATGCACTATTGCCGGGTAGCGAAACTCGGGTGGATTTTTTCACAACAAACGCATGCAATCTTCCTAATTAGACCCTAGAACATGTTTGGGAGTGTTTTTGGGCATTCGGTTCCGGCACGAAAAATGATGCAAAAGGGGTGCATTTCGGGACCCGAATGCACTATTGCCGGGTAGCGAAACTCGGGTGGATTTTTTCGCAACGAACGCATGCAATCTTCCTAAATATGCACTAGAACATGTTTGGGAGTGTTTTTGGGCATTCGGTTCCGGCACGAAAAACGATGCAAAACGGGTGCATTTCGGCACCCGAATGCACTATTGCCGGGTAGCGAAACTCGGGTGGATTTTTTCGCAACGAACGCATGCAATCTTCCTAAATATGCACTAGAACATGTTTGGGAGTGTTTTTGGGCATTCGGTTCCGGCACGAAAAATGATGCAAAATGGGTGCATTTCGGGACCCGAATGCACTATTGCCGGGTAGCGAAACTCGGGTGGATTTTTCGCAACGAACGCATGCAATCTTCCTAAATATGCACTAGAACATGTTTGGGAGTGTTTTTGGGCATTCGGTTCCGGCACGAAAAACGATGCAAAACGGGTGCATTTCGGCACCCGAATGCACTATTGTCGGGTAGAGAAAGTCGGGTGGATTTTTTCGCAACGAACGCATGCAATCTTCCTAAATATGCACTAGAACATGTTTGGGAGTGTTTTTGGGCATTCGGTTCCGGCACGAAAAACGATGCAAAACGGGTGCATTTCGGCACCCGAATGCACTATTGCCGGGTAGCGAAACTCGGGTGGATTTTTTCGCAACGAACGCATGCAATCTTCCTAAATATGCACTAGAACATGTTTGGGAGTGTTTTTGGGCATTCGGTTCCGGCACGAAAAACGATGCAAAACGGGTGCATTTCGGCACCCGAATGCACTATTGCCGGGTAGCGAAACTCGGGTGGATTTTTTCACAACAAACGCATGCAATCTTCCTAATTAGACCCTAGAACATGTTTGGGAGTGTTTTTGGGCATTCGGTTCCGGCACGAAAAATGATGCAAAAGGGGTGCATTTCGGGACCCTAATGCACTATTGCCGGGTAGCGAAACTCGGGTGGATTTTTTCGCAACGAACGCATGCAATCTTCCTAAATATGCACTAGAACATGTTTGGGAGTGTTTTTGGGCATTCGGTTCCGGCACGAAAAACGATGCAAAACGGGTGCATTTCGGGACCCGAATGCACTATTGCCGGGTAGCGAAACTCGGGTGGATTTTTTCGCAACGAACGCATGCAATCTTCCTAAATATGCACTAGAACATGTTTGGGAGTGTTTTTGGGCATTCGGTTCCGGCACGAAAAATGATGCAAAATGGGTGCATTTCGGGACCCGAATGCACTATTGCCGGGTAGCGAAACTCGGGTGGATTTTTTCGCAACGAACGCATGCAATCTTCCTAAATATGCACTAGAACATGTTTGGGAGTCTTTTTGGGCATTCGGTTCCGGCACGAAAAATGATGCAAAATGGGTGCATTTCGGGACCCGAATGCACTATTGCCGGGTAGCGAAACTCGGGTGGATTTTTTCGCAACGAACGCATGCAATCTTCCTAAATATGCACTAGAACATGTTTGGGAGTGTTTTTGGGCATTCGGTTCCGGCACGAAAAACGATGCAAAACGGGTGCATTTCGGGACCCGAATGCACTATTGTCGGGTAGCGAAACTCGGGTGGATTTTTTCGCAACGAACGCATGCAATCTTCCTAAATATGCACTACAACATGTTTGGGAGTGTTTTTGGGCATTCGGTTCCGGCACGAAAAACGATGCAAAACGGGTGCATTTCGGCACCCGAATGCACTATTGCCGGGTAGCGAAACTCGGGTGGATTTTTTCGCAACGAACGCATGCAATCTTCCTAAATATGCACTAGAACATGTTTGGGAGTGTTTTTGGGCATTCGGTTCCGGCACGAAAAACGATGCAAAACGGGTGCATTTCGGCACCCGAATGCACTATTGCCGGGTAGCGAAACTCGGGTGGATTTTTTCACAACAAACGCATGCAATCTTCCTAATTAGACCCTAGAACATGTTTGGGAGTGTTTTTGGGCATTCGGTTCCGGCACGAAAAATGATGCAAAAGGGGTGCATTTCGGGACCCGAATGCACTATTGCCGGGTAGCGAAACTCGGGTGGATTTTTTCGCAACGAACGCATGCAATCTTCCTAAATATGCACTAGAACATGTTTGGGAGTGTTTTTGGGCATTCGGTTCCGGCACGAAAAACGATGCAAAACGGGTGCATTTCGGCACCCGAATGCACTATTGCCGGGTAGCGAAACTCGGGTGGATTTTTTCGCAACGAACGCATGCAATCTTCCTAAATATGCACTAGAACATGTTTGGGAGTGTTTTTGGGCATTCGGTTCCGGCACGAAAAATGATGCAAAATGGGTGCATTTCGGGACCCGAATGCACTATTGCCGGGTAGCGAAACTCGGGTGGATTTTTTCACAAGAAACGCATGCAATCTTCCTAATTAGACCCTAGAACATGTTTGGGAGTGTTTTTGGGCATTCGGTTCCGGCACGAAAAATGATGCAAAAGGGGTGCATTTCGGGACCCGAATGCACTATTGCCGGGTAGCGAAACTCGGGTGGATTTTTTCGCAACGAACGCATGCAATCTTCCTAAATATGCACTAGAACATGTTTGGGAGTGTTTTTGGGCATTCGGTTCCGGCACGAAAAACGATGCAAAACGGGTGCATTTCGGCACCCGAATGCACTATTGCCGGGTAGCGAAACTCGGGTGGATTTTTTCGCAACGAACGCATGCAATCTTCCTAAATATGCACTAGAACATGTTTGGGAGTGTTTTTGGGCATTCGGTTCCGGCACGAAAAATGATGCAAAATGGGTGCATTTCGGGACCCGAATGCACTATTGCCGGGTAGCGAAACTCGGGTGGATTTTTCGCAACGAACGCATGCAATCTTCCTAAATATGCACTAGAACATGTTTGGGAGTGTTTTTGGGCATTCGGTTCCGGCACGAAAAACGATGCAAAACGGGTGCATTTCGGCACCCGAATGCACTATTGTCGGGTAGAGAAAGTCGGGTGGATTTTTTCGCAACGAACGCATGCAATCTTCCTAAATATGCACTAGAACATGTTTGGGAGTGTTTTTGGGCATTCGGTTCCGGCACGAAAAACGATGCAAAACGGGTGCATTTCGGCACCCGAATGCACTATTGCCGGGTAGCGAAACTCGGGTGGATTTTTTCGCAACGAACGCATGCAATCTTCCTAAATATGCACTAGAACATGTTTGGGAGTGTTTTTGGGCATTCGGTTCCGGCACGAAAAACGATGCAAAACGGGTGCATTTCGGCACCCGAATGCACTATTGCCGGGTAGCGAAACTCGGGTGGATTTTTTCACAACAAACGCATGCAATCTTCCTAATTAGACCCTAGAACATGTTTGGGAGTGTTTTTGGGCATTCGGTTCCGGCACGAAAAATGATGCAAAAGGGGTGCATTTCGGGACCCGAATGCACTATTGCCGGGTAGCGAAACTCGGGTGGATTTTTTCGCAACGAACGCATGCAATCTTCCTAAATATGCACTAGAACATGTTTGGGAGTGTTTTTGGGCATTCGGTTCCGGCACGAAAAACGATGCAAAACGGGTGCATTTCGGCACCCGAATGCACTATTGCCGGGTAGCGAAACTCGGGTGGATTTTTTCGCAACGAACGCATGCAATCTTCCTAAATATGCACTAGAACATGTTTGGGAGTGTTTTTGGGCATTCGGTTCCGGCACGAAAAATGATGCAAAATGGGTGCATTTCGGGACCCGAATGCACTATTGCCGGGTAGCGAAACTCGGGTGGATTTTTTCGCAACGAACGCATGCAATCTTCCTAAATATGCACTAGAACATGTTTGGGAGTGTTTTTGGGCATTCGGTTCCGGCACGAAAAACGATGCAAAACGGGTGCATTTCGGCACCCGAATGCACTATTGTCGGGTAGAGAAAGTCGGGTGGATTTTTTCGCAACGAACGCATGCAATCTTCCTAAATATGCACTAGAACATGTTTGGGAGTGTTTTTGGGCATTCGGTTCCGGCACGAAAAACGATGCAAAATGGGTGCATTTCGGCACCCGAATGCACTATTGCCGGGTAGCGAAACTCGGGTGGATTTTTTCGCAACGAACGCATGCAATCTTCCTAAATATGGACTAGAACATGTTTGGGAGTGTTTTTGGGCATTCGGTTCCGGCACGAAAAATGATGCAAAACGGGTGCATTTCGGCACCCGAATGCACTATTATCGGGTAGAGAAAGTCGGGTGGATTTTTTCGCAACGAACGCGTGCAATCTTCCTAAATATGCACTAGAACATGTTTGGGAGTGTTTTTGGGCATTCGGTTCCGGCACGAAAAATGATGCAAAACGGGTGCATTTCGGCACCCGAATGCACTATTGCTGGGTAGCGAAAGTCGGGTGGATTTTTTCGCAACGAACGCATGCAATCTTCCTAAATATGCACTAGAACATGTTTGGGAGTCTTTTTGGGCATTCGGTTCCGGCACGAAAAATGATGCAAAATGGGTGCATTTCGGGACCCGAATGCACTATTGCCGGGTAGCGAAACTCGGGTGGATTTTTTTCGCAACGAACGCATGCAATCTTCCTAAATATGCACTAGAACATGTTTGGGAGTGTTTTTGGGCATTCGGTTCCGGCACGAAAAATGATGCAGAACGGGTGCATTTCGGCACCCGAATGCACTATTATCGGGTAGAGAAAGTCGGGTGGATTTTTTCGCAACGAACGCGTGCAATCTTCCTAAATATGCACTAGAACATGTTTGGGAGTGTTTTTGGGCATTCGGTTCCGGCACGAAAAATGATGCAAAACGGGTGCATTTCGGCACCCGAATGCACTATTGCTGGGTAGCGAAAGTCGGGTGGATTTTTTCGCAACGAACGCATGCAATCTTCCTAAATATGCACTAGAACATGTTTGGGAGTGTTTTTGGGCATTCGGTTCCGGCACGAAAAACGATGCAAAACGGGTGCATTTCGGCACCCGAATGCACTATTGTCGGGTAGAGAAAGTCGGTGGATTTTTTCGCAACGAACGCATGCAATCTTCCTAAATATGCACTAGAACATGTTTGGGAGTGTTTTTGGGGCATTCGGTTCCGGCACGAAAAACGATGCAAAACGGGTGCATTTCGGCACCCGAATGCACTATTGCCGGGTAGCGAAACTCGGGTGGATTTTTTCGCAACGAACGCATGCAATCTTCCTAAATATGCACTAGAACATGTTTGGGAGTGTTTTTGGGCATTCGGTTCCGGCACGAAAAACGATGCAAAACGGGTGCATTTCGGCACCCGAATGCACTATTATCGGGTAGAGAAAGTCGGGTGGATTTTTTCGCAACGAACGCATGCAATCTTCCTAAATATGCACTAGAACATGTTTGGGAGTGTTTTTGGGCATTCGGTTCCGGCACGAAAAACGATGCAAAACGGGTGCATTTCGGCACCCGAATGCACTATTGCCGGGTAGCGAAACTCGGGTGGATTTTTTCGCAACGAACGCATGCAATCTTCCTAAATATGCACTAGAACATGTTTGGGAGTGTTTTTGGGCATTCGGTTCCGGCACGAAAAACGATGCAAAACGGGTGCATTTCGGCACCCGAATGCACTATTATCGGGTAGAGAAAGTCGGGTGGATTTTTTCGCAACGAACGCATGCAATCTTCCTAAATATGCACTAGAACATGTTTGGGAGTGTTTTTGGGCATTCGGTTCCGGCACGAAAAACGATGCAAAACGGGTGCATTTCGGCACCCGAATGCACTATTGCCGGGTAGCGAAACTCGGGTGGATTTTTTCACAACAAACGCATGCAATCTTCCTAATTAGACCCTAGAACATGTTTGGGAGTGTTTTTGGGCATTCGGTTCCGGCACGAAAAATGATGCAAAAGGGGTGCATTTCGGGACCCGAATGCACTATTGCCGGTAGCGAAACTCGGGTGGATTTTTTCGCAACGAACGCATGCAATCTTCCTAAATATGCACTAGAACATGTTTGGGAGTGTTTTTGGGCATTCGGTTCCGGCACGAAAAACGATGCAAAACGGGTGCATTTCGGCACCCGAATGCACTATTGCCGGGTAGCGAAACTCGGGTGGATTTTTTCGCAACGAACGCATGCAATCTTCCTAAATATGCACTAGAACATGTTTGGGAGTGTTTTTGGGCATTCGGTTCCGGCACGAAAAATGATGCAAAACGGGTGCATTTCGGGACCCGAATGCACTATTGCCGGGTAGCGAAACTCGGGTGGATTTTTTCACAACAAACGCATGCAATCTTCCTAATTAGACCCTAGAACATGTTTGGGAGTGTTTTTGGGCATTCGGTTCCGGCACGAAAAATGATGCAAAAGGGGTGCATTTCGGGACCCGAATGCACTATTGCCGGGTAGCGAAACTCGGGTGGATTTTTTCGCAACGAACGCATGCAATCTTCCTAAATATGCACTAGAACATGTTTGGGAGTGTTTTTGGGCATTCGGTTCCGGCACGAAAAAACGATGCAAAACGGGTGCATTTCGGCACCCGAATGCACTATTGCCGGGTAGCGAAACTCGGGTGGATTTTTTCGCAACGAACGCATGCAATCTTCCTAAATATGCACTAGAACATGTTTGGGAGTGTTTTTGGGCATTCGGTTCCGGCACGAAAAATGATGCAAAATGGGTGCATTTCGGGACCCGAATGCACTATTGCCGGGTAGCGAAACTCGGGTGGATTTTTCGCAACGAACGCATGCAATCTTCCTAAATATGCACTAGAACATGTTTGGGAGTGTTTTTGGGCATTCGGTTCCGGCACGAAAAACGATGCAAAACGGGTGCATTTCGGCACCCGAATGCACTATTGTCGGGTAGAGAAAGTCGGGTGGATTTTTTCGCAACGAACGCATGCAATCTTCCTAAATATGCACTAGAACATGTTTGGGAGTGTTTTTGGGCATTCGGTTCCGGCACGAAAAACGATGCAAAACGGGTGCATTTCGGCACCCGAATGCACTATTGCCGGGTAGCGAAACTCGGGTGGATTTTTTCGCAACGAACGCATGCAATCTTCCTAAATATGCACTAGAACATGTTTGGGAGTGTTTTTGGGCATTCGGTTCCGGCACGAAAAACGATGCAAAACGGGTGCATTTCGGCACCCGAATGCACTATTGCCGGGTAGCGAAACTCGGGTGGATTTTTTCACAACAAACGCATGCAATCTTCCTAATTAGACCCTAGAACATGTTTGGGAGTGTTTTTGGGCATTCGGTTCCGGCACGAAAAATGATGCAAAAGGGGTGCATTTCGGGACCCGAATGCACTATTGCCGGGTAGCGAAACTCGGGTGGATTTTTTCGCAACGAACGCATGCAATCTTCCTAAATATGCACTAGAACATGTTTGGGAGTGTTTTTGGGCATTCGGTTCCCGGCACGAAAAACGATGCAAAACGGGTGCATTTCGGCACCCGAATGCACTATTGCCGGGTAGCGAAACTCGGGTGGATTTTTTCGCAACGAACGCATGCAATCTTCCTAAATATGCACTAGAACATGTTTGGGAGTGTTTTTGGGCATTCGGTTCCGGCACGAAAAATGATGCAAAATGGGTGCATTTCGGGACCCGAATGCACTATTGCCGGGTAGCGAAACTCGGGTGGATTTTTCGCAACGAACGCATGCAATCTTCCTAAATATGCACTAGAACATGTTTGGGAGTGTTTTTGGGCATTCGGTTCCGGCACGAAAAACGATGCAAAACGGGTGCATTTCGGCACCCGAATGCACTATTGTCGGGTAGAGAAAGTCGGGTGGATTTTTTTCGCAACGAACGCATGCAATCTTCCTAAATATGCACTAGAACATGTTTGGGAGTGTTTTTGGGCATTCGGTTCCGGCACGAAAAACGATGCAAAACGGGTGCATTTCGGCACCCGAATGCACTATTGCCGGGTAGCGAAACTCGGGTGGATTTTTTCGCAACGAACGCATGCAATCTTCCTAAATATGCACTAGAACATGTTTGGGAGTGTTTTTGGGCATTCGGTTCCGGCACGAAAAACGATGCAAAACGGGTGCATTTCGGCACCCGAATGCACTATTGCCGGGTAGCGAAACTCGGGTGGATTTTTTCACAACAAACGCATGCAATCTTCCTAATTAGACCCTAGAACATGTTTGGGAGTGTTTTTGGGCATTCGGTTCCGGCACGAAAAATGATGCAAAAGGGGTGCATTTCGGGACCCGAATGCACTATTGCCGGGTAGCGAAACTCGGGTGGATTTTTTCGCAACGAACGCATGCAATCTTCCTAAATATGCACTAGAACATGTTTGGGAGTGTTTTTGGGCATTCGGTTCCGGCACGAAAAACGATGCAAAACGGGTGCATTTCGGCACCGAATGCACTATTGCCGGGTAGCGAAACTCGGGTGGATTTTTTCGCAACGAACGCATGCAATCTTCCTAAATATGCACTAGAACATGTTTGGGAGTGTTTTTGGGCATTCGGTTCCGGCACGAAAAATGATGCAAAATGGGTGCATTTCGGGACCCGAATGCACTATTGCCGGGTAGCGAAACTCGGGTGGATTTTTTCGCAACGAACGCATGCAATCTTCCTAAATATGCACTAGAACATGTTTGGGAGTGTTTTTGGGCATTCGGTTCCGGCACGAAAAACGATGCAAAACGGGTGCATTTCGGCACCCGAATGCACTATTGTCGGGTAGAGAAAGTCGGGTGGATTTTTTCGCAACGAACGCATGCAATCTTCCTAAATATGCACTAGAACATGTTTGGGAGTGTTTTTGGGCATTCGGTTCCGGCACGAAAAACGATGCAAAACGGGTGCATTTCGGCACCCGAATGCACTATTGCCGGGTAGCGAAACTCGGGTGGATTTTTTTCGCAACGAACGCATGCAATCTTCCTAAATATGGACTAGAACATGTTTGGGAGTGTTTTTGGGCATTCGGTTCCGGCACGAAAAATGATGCAAAACGGGTGCATTTCGGCACCCGAATGCACTATTATCGGGTAGAGAAAGTCGGGTGGATTTTTTCGCAACGAACGCGTGCAATCTTCCTAAATATGCACTAGAACATGTTTGGGAGTGTTTTTGGGCATTCGGTTCCGGCACGAAAAATGATGCAAAACGGGTGCATTTCGGCACCCGAATGCACTATTGCTGGGTAGCGAAAGTCGGGTGGATTTTTTCGCAACGAACGCATGCAATCTTCCTAAATATGCACTAGAACATGTTTGGGAGTCTTTTTGGGCATTCGGTTCCGGCACGAAAAATGATGCAAAATGGGTGCATTTCGGGACCCGAATGCACTATTGCCGGGTAGCGAAACTCGGGTGGATTTTTTCGCAACGAACGCATGCAATCTTCCTAAATATGCACTAGAACATGTTTGGGAGTGTTTTTGGGCATTCGGTTCCGGCACGAAAAATGATGCAAAACGGGTGCATTTCGGCACCCGAATGCACTATTATCGGGTAGAGAAAGTCGGGTGGATTTTTTCGCAACGAACGCATGCAATCTTCCTAAATATGCACTAGAACATGTTTGGGAGTGTTTTTGGGCATTCGGTTTCGGCACGAAAAATGATGCAAAACGGGTGCATTTCGGCACCCGAATGCACTATTGCTGGGTAGCGAAAGTCGGGTGGATTTTTTCGCAACGAACGCATGCAATCTTCCTAAATATGCACTAGAACATGTTTGGGAGTGTTTTTGGGCATTCGGTTCCGGCACGAAAAACGATGCAAAACGGGTGCATTTCGGCACCCGAAAGCACTATTGTCGGGTAGAGAAAGTCGGGTGGATTTTTTCGCAACGAACGCATGCAATCTTCCTAAATATGCACTAGAACATGTTTGGGAGTGTTTTTGGGCATTCGGTTCCGGCACGAAAAAGGATGCAAAACGGGTGCATTTCGGCACCCGAATGCACTATTGCCGGGTAGCGAAACTCGGGTGGATTTTTTCGCAACGAACGCATGCAATCTTCCTAAATATGCACTAGAACATGTTTGGGAGTGTTTTTGGGCATTCGGTTCCGGCACGAAAAATGATGCAAAACGGGTGCATTTCGGCACCCGAATGCACTATTATCGGGTAGAGAAAGTCGGGTGGATTTTTTCGCAACGAACGCATGCAATCTTCCTAAATATGCACTAGAACATGTTTGGGAGTGTTTTTGGGCATTCGGTTCCGGCACGAAAAATGATGCAAAACGGGTGCATTTCGGCACCCGAATGCACTATTGCTGGGTAGCGAAAGTCGGGTGGATTTTTTCGCAACGAACGCATGCAATCTTCCTAAATATGCACTAGAACATGTTTGGGAGTCTTTTTGGGCATTCGGTTCCGGCACGAAAAATGATGCAAAATGGGTGCATTTCGGCACCCGAATGCACTATTGCCGGGTAGCGAAACTCGGGTGGATTTTTTCGCAACGAACGCATGCAATCTTCCTAAATATGCACTAGAACATGTTTGGGAGTGTTTTTGGGCATTCGGTTCCGGCACGAAAAATGATGCAAAACGGGTGCATTTCGGCACCCGAATGCACTATTATCGGGTAGAGAAAGTCGGGTGGATTTTTTCGCAACGAACGCATGCAATCTTCCTAAATATGCACTAGAACATGTTTGGGAGTGTTTTTGGGCATTCGGTTCCGGCACGAAAAATGATGCAAAACGGGTGCATTTCGGCACCCGAATGCACTATTGCTGGGTAGCGAAAGTCGGGTGGATTTTTTCGCAACGAACGCATGCAATCTTCCTAAATATGCACTAGAACATGTTTGGGAGTGTTTTTGGGCATTCGGTTCCGGCACGAAAAACGATGCAAAACGGGTGCATTTCGGCACCCGAATGCACTATTGTCGGGTAGAGAAAGTCGGGTGGATTTTTTCGCAACGAACGCATGCAATCTTCCTAAATATGCACTAGAACATGTTTGGGAGTGTTTTTGGGCATTCGGTTCCGGCACGAAAAACGATGCAAAACGGGTGCATTTCGGCACCCGAATGCACTATTGCCGGGTAGCGAAACTCGGGTGGATTTTTTCGCAACGAACGCATGCAATCTTCCTAAATATGCACTAGAACATGTTTGGGAGTGTTTTTGGGCATTCGGTTCCGGCACGAAAAACGATGCAAAACGGGTGCATTTCGGCACCCGAATGCACTATTATCGGGTAGAGAAAGTCGGGTGGATTTTTTCGCAACGAACGCATGCAATCTTCCTAAATATGCACTAGAACATGTTTGGGAGTGTTTTTGGGCATTCGGTTCCGGCACGAAAAACGATGCAAAACGGGTGCATTTCGGCACCCGAATGCACTATTGCCGGGTAGCGAAACTCGGGTGGATTTTTTCGCAACGAACGCATGCAATCTTCCTAAATATGCACTAGAACATGTTTGGGAGTGTTTTTGGGCATTCGGTTCCGGCACGAAAAATGATGCAAAACGGGTGCATTTCGGCACCCGAATGCACTATTGCCGGGTAGCGAAAGTCGGGTGGATTTTTTCGCAACGAACGCATGCAATCTTCCTAAATATGCACTAGAACATGTTTGGGAGTGTTTTTGGGCATTCGGTTCCGGCACGAAAAACGATGCAAAACGGGTGCATTTCGGCACCCGAATGCACTATTGTCGGGTAGCGAAAGTCGGGTGGATTTTTTCGCAACGAACGCATGCAATCTTCCTAAATATGCACTAGAACATGTTTGGGAGTGTTTTTGGGCATTCGGTTCCGGCACGAAAAACGATGCAAAACGGGTGCATTTCGGCACCCGAATGCACTATTGCCGGGTAGCGAAACTCGGGTGGATTTTTTCGCAACGAACGCATGCAATCTTCCTAAATATGCACTAGAACATGTTTGGGAGTGTTTTTGGGCATTCGGTTCCGGCACGAAAAATGATGCAAAACGGGTGCATTTCGGCACCCGAATGCACTATTGCCGGGTAGCGAAAGTCGGGTGGATTTTTTCGCAACGAACGCATGCAATCTTCCTAAATATGCACTAGAACATGTTTGGGAGTGTTTTTGGGCATTCGGTTCCGGCACGAAAAACGATGCAAAACGGGTGCATTTCGGCACCCGAATGCACTATTGTCGGGTAGCGAAAGTCGGGTGGATTTTTTCGCAACGAACGCATGCAATCTTCCTAAATATGCACTAGAACATGTTTGGGAGTGTTTTTGGGCATTCGGTTCCGGCACGAAAAATGATGCAAAACGGGTGCATTTCGGCACCCGAATGCACTATTATCGGGTAGAGAAAGTCGGGTGGATTTTTTCGCAACGAACGCATGCAATCTTCCTAAATATGCACTAGAACATGTTTGGGAGTGTTTTTGGGCATTCGGTTCCGGCACGAAAAATGATGCAAAACGGGTGCATTTCGGCACCCGAATGCACTATTGCTGGGTAGCGAAAGTCGGGTGGATTTTTTCGCAACGAACGCATGCAATCTTCCTAAATATGCACTAGAACATGTTTGGGAGTCTTTTTGGGCATTCGGTTCCGGCACGAAAAATGATGCAAAATGGGTGCATTTCGGCACCCGAATGCACTATTGCCGGGTAGCGAAACTCGGGTGGATTTTTTCGCAACGAACGCATGCAATCTTCCTAAATATGCACTAGAACATGTTTGGGAGTGTTTTTGGGCATTCGGTTCCGGCACGAAAAATGATGCAAAACGGGTGCATTTCGGCACCCGAATGCACTATTATCGGGTAGAGAAAGTCGGGTGGATTTTTTCGCAACGAACGCATGCAATCTTCCTAAATATGCACTAGAACATGTTTGGGAGTGTTTTTGGGCATTCGGTTCCGGCACGAAAAATGATGCAAAACGGGTGCATTTCGGCACCCGAATGCACTATTGCTGGGTAGCGAAAGTCGGGTGGATTTTTTCGCAACGAACGCATGCAATCTTCCTAAATATGCACTAGAACATGTTTGGGAGTGTTTTTGGGCATTCGGTTCCGGCACGAAAAACGATGCAAAACGGGTGCATTTCGGCACCCGAATGCACTATTGTCGGGTAGAGAAAGTCGGGTGGATTTTTTCGCAACGAACGCATGCAATCTTCCTAAATATGCACTAGAACATGTTTGGGAGTGTTTTTGGGCATTCGGTTCCGGCACGAAAAACGATGCAAAACGGGTGCATTTCGGCACCCGAATGCACTATTGCCGGGTAGCGAAACTCGGGTGGATTTTTTTCGCAACGAACGCATGCAATCTTCCTAAATATGCACTAGAACATGTTTGGGAGTGTTTTTGGGCATTCGGTTCCGGCACGAAAAACGATGCAAAACGGGTGCATTTCGGCACCCGAATGCACTATTATCGGGTAGAGAAAGTCGGGTGGATTTTTTCGCAACGAACGCATGCAATCTTCCTAAATATGCACTAGAACATGTTTGGGAGTGTTTTTGGGCATTCGGTTCCGGCACGAAAAACGATGCAAAACGGGTGCATTTCGGCACCCGAATGCACTATTGCCGGGTAGCGAAACTCGGGTGGATTTTTTCGCAACGAACGCATGCAATCTTCCTAAATATGCACTAGAACATGTTTGGGAGTGTTTTTGGGCATTCGGTTCCGGCACGAAAAATGATGCAAAACGGGTGCATTTCGGCACCCGAATGCACTATTGCCGGGTAGCGAAAGTCGGGTGGATTTTTTCGCAACGAACGCATGCAATCTTCCTAAATATGCACTAGAACATGTTTGGGAGTGTTTTTGGGCATTCGGTTCCGGCACGAAAAACGATGCAAAACGGGTGCATTTCGGCACCCGAATGCACTATTGTCGGGTAGCGAAAGTCGGGTGGATTTTTTCGCAACGAACGCATGCAATCTTCCTAAATATGCACTAGAACATGTTTGGGAGTGTTTTTGGGCATTCGGTTCCGGCACGAAAAACGATGCAAAACGGGTGCATTTCGGCACCCGAATGCACTATTGCCGGGTAGCGAAACTCGGGTGGATTTTTTCGCAACGAACGCATGCAATCTTCCTAAATATGCACTAGAACATGTTTGGGAGTGTTTTTGGGCATTCGGTTCCGGCA